>NC_037680.1:106352321-106605086 GCF_003255815.1 Theropithecus gelada | reverse complement strand
CCTTGTGATCCTTCCGCCTCGACCTCCCAAAGTGCTGTGATTGCAGGTGTGAGCCACCATGCCCGGCGCATGTATCAGTATTTCTTTTTATTGTTGAGTAACATTTTGTCATATGGATGTACTCACCCATTTACCAGTTGGTGTTTATTTTGGTTATTTCCATTTTGGAGCTATGATGAACTAAGCTGCTTTAAACATTTCTATGAAGGTCGTTGGAGAGTTTTCCATTAAAAAAGTTTTTATGTTTATTTAGTAGAATTTATCAATCTGTCTTTGATTGTTTCTGGATTTTGAGACATAGTTTGAAACGTGTTAAAAGAATTTACCGGCCGGGCGCGGTGGCTCAAGCCTGTAATCCCAGCACTTTGGGAGGCCGAGACGGGCGGATCACGAGGTCAGGAGATCGAGACCATCCTGGCTGACACGGTGAAACCCCGTCTCTACTAAAAAATACAAAAAACTAGCCGGGCGCAGCGGCGGGCGCCTGTAGTCCCAGCTACTCCGGAGGCTGAGGCAGGAGAATGGCGTGAACCCGGGAGGCGGAGCTTGCAGTGAGCTGAGATCCGGCCACTGTACTCCAGCCTGGGCGGCAGAGCAAGACTCCGTCTCAAAAAAAAAAAAAAAAAAAAAAAAAAAAAAAAATTTTTTTCTCTAAAGCCCATGTGTTCTGCTAAAAGTCAGATAATTGTTTACTAAGGAAAAGGGAAAATGGATATTGGGGGCAACTAATGGTTTCTGCCACAGGAAGGATGTACTAATTTACACTCCTTGGGACATCACACAGAGGAGGCCTTTTCCCATGCCTTTACCAACACTGTTTTTTCAAACTGTTCCTGCTCCAAACGCAATTCGTTACTTACAATGAAAAATATTTAACCCAACCTCAAATAACTTGTGGAGATTAGAACACCAATATCAATGATGTACATTTTCCCCCAAAAGTAAAAAGTACATGTAAATGTGAGGACACAAGTGCTCCTCTGCCTTCACTTCTTAAATGTTTATTTTTAAAAACATAATTTATTTATTTTCTTTTTGTAGAGACAGGGTCTTGTTATATTACTTAGGTGGGTCTTGAACTCCTGGCCTCAAAGCGAACCTTTTGTCTTGGCCTCCCGAAGTGCTGGGATTACAGGCGTGAGCCACCACACCCAGCCTGACTTCTAAATGTTGAAGCTCTGTCCTTAGTGACATCCCTCCTCTGTCTAGGTAATCTAATTCAAACAGTTTTCAGTGCTGCTGAGTCAAAATCTGTATCAAAATCTGTATCTGTACTAAATTATGCAGCTGCTTACTGTGCACACCCACCTGTAATCCACAGGGGTAGTTTATACTCAGCTATAAAAAAACTGATCTCATCATCTTCCCTTAGAAACCTACCTAGTCCACTTCCTGTATTCCTTATTTTGGTGGCACTAGTTGAGTCATTCTAGACTCTCTTAGCCTCTGTCATCACAAAACATCAACTCCGTGACTAAATTCTATTGATTTCACTTCCTTAATATAACTTGACATTCAACTCTGTGGTGCTGTAGAAGATCATGACAAAATCTAATAAAGAAAGCTCTGCCTCTACGGGCTTGAACTGATCCAAGTTATCTTCAACACAGCAGCCAAAGGCCTCTTACTAAGATGCTGATGTCGATGTGATCTTTTTTCCTTCCCCGTGGCCCAAATCCTTGGGTTGGCACAGAAGGCCAAGGAGTGACCCCTGTCCATCTCCTCTTCAGCATCATCTCATTCTAGCCACTGACTATGCCCTACA
Organism: Theropithecus gelada; assembly: GCF_003255815.1. NCBI lineage: Eukaryota > Metazoa > Chordata > Mammalia > Primates > Cercopithecidae > Theropithecus > Theropithecus gelada. The sequence continues at coordinate 106,603,321 of NC_037680.1, read as the reverse complement.
TTTCAGCACATCCCTGTACTTCCCAGCTGTAGTATCACAATTCACTCACTGCTAAAATGAATCCCTCCTGCCTAGAATTATTCCAGCTCCCTACTTCCTCCGGAAAATATAACATTTTTTGAGATTCATATCATATAGTCACAACCTGCATAAAACCCTTCCTGACTTACTTCCTTGCTTTGTGCCATTTTTGTGCTCTATACTTGCTATTTATTTTTGAGATGGAGTTTCACTCTTGTTGCCCAGGCTGGAGTGCAATGGTGTGATCTCGGCTCACTGCAACCTCCATCTCCGGGGTTCAAGCGATTCTCCTGCCTCTGCCTCCCAAGTAGCTGAGATTACAGGCACCCGCCACCATGCCTGGCTAATTTTTTGTATTTTTAGTAGACACGGGGTTTCACCATGTTGGCGAGGCTGGTCTGGAACTCCTGACTTTAGGTGATCCACTAGCCTCAGCCTCCCAAAGTGCTAGGATTACAGGCATGAGCCACAGCGCCCGACCTCTATACTTGCTTTTAATCCAACAGCAAATAGGACTAATATTTATTAATCCAACAAATATGTACTGAGTTCACACTGTGCTTGGCATTGTACTAAAAGCTGGATTCATGACCATGTGCTAGCTGAACATTAGGCTTTTACAGTGTTTAGTCTATACAGGTTACATTAGAAGAGGCTAATTTCCATTCACCATCTCTTGTTTGCTAGAAAAGAAATTGTCTCCTTTATCAGCCTGTATGAGATGCTAAGAAACTGATGTTGCCTGTTGTTGATTATGTCAAGAGATATTGTCTTCAATGTCTTGTTGCTTATTCAAATGTTTATTTTTGCTTTTATGACTCCACGTTGTTGGCTGTCACTATCCAGAGTTACCTGGATGTTTTAAGACACAAACATTTGGCTTATTATTTCCTAAGCTTTCTCCTCAAACTCACCCCTAAAAAAGGCCAGGTTAAGGGGATTCTTGGCAGAGATGCAGGCAGATCTAACAGGATGAATGACACTAGGCAAAGACTGGGGAAAGAGTGTTCCAAGGGGAGGAGTAGCATGTAAGCAAAAGCTGAATGAAGGGTAGAGGTGACAATGGGCGAGTTCAAAAGATAATTTTTACAAGGGGATAGGACCACCATAAACTATGCTGCAGAGGCTTAGCTCACAGCACACCTTAAACACAGCAGTGCACCAAGACCTGGCTGCATCTATCTGGATCATACATGTTCTATGCAAGTGCAGTCCTATGGTCTCAGGTACCCACCTCTGCTTCCTTCCCTCCACCATAACCCACTAGGGCTGCAATGCAAAGTTCTTACTCCTGTTTTACTTCATCTTCCCAATTACCAGTTTCTTCTTCTTTTCTTTTTTTCTTTTTTTGAGACGAAGTTTTACTCTTGTTACCCAGGCTGGAGTACAATGGCACAATCTCGGCTCACTGCAACCTCTGCCTCCCATGTTCAAGGGATTCTTACACCTCAGCCTCCAAAGTAGCTGGGATTACAGGCATGCGCCACCACACCTGGCTAATTTTGTATTTTTAGTAGAGACAGGGTTTCCCCATGTTGGTCAGACTGGTCTCAAACTCCTGAACTCAGATGATCCACCTGCCTCAGCCTCCCAAAGTGCTGGGATTATAGGCATGAGCCACAGTACCTGGCTTCCAGTTTCGTCTTTTAATGTCTATCCCACACAAGAATATTTCTGAACTGAAAAATCTTAAGGATAAAAAAGAACACAGAAGGAAATGCAAGTACACTAAATTTTGCACAAATTAAGGAAGAAATTCATGATTTAGGTCAGGGGTGGTGGCTCATGTCTGTAATCCCAACACTGTAGGAAGCCGAGGTGGGTGGATCACCTGAGGTCAGGAGTTTGAGATCAGCCTGGCCAACATGGTGAAACCCATCTCTATCAAAAATACAAAACGTAGCTGGGCGTGGTGGCGGCCACCTGTAGTCCCAGCTACTTGGGAGGCAAAGGCAGGAAAACTGCTTGAACCTGGGAGGTGGAGGTTGCAGTGAGCTGAGATTGCACCACTTCACTCCAGCCTGGGTGACAGAGTGAGACTTCGGCTTAAAAAAAAAAAACAATAGAAATTCATGATTTAAAAGAGAGGGTCAAAGTGCATTCCAGAGTGGTCTAAAAGGCCTTGGTATATTCATAACTATCATGCTATATGGGTAGTGTTGGTTGGTTATGAATGACTTATAAACTCCTTTACCTGACTGCTATCTTCTTGTCTTCCTTCCCCCACTCTACTCCCAATCTGTGGCTTTGCCAATATTGTTTACCACTTCACATCTAAAACAGATAGTCATAAATCATATTTACCTTAAATTCTTTCTTCAATTAATTTTCTCTTTACAAAATCCAGAGATCTTTAGCTATCTAAACCTACTTCAAACTGAAGCTTGCAAATCCCTAAATCCTTAAAGTTTATTTTCTGAATAAACCTAACCAAATTATTAGTTCACACTTAAAAATACCAGTTTTGGGGCCGGGCACAGTGGCTGATGCCTGTAATCCCAGCACTTTGGGAGGCCGAGGCAGGCAGATCACAAGGTCAGGAGATCGAGACCATCCTGGCTAACATGGTGAAATCCCATCTCCACTAAAAAAACAAAAAAATTAGCCGGCCGTGGCGGTGGGCACCTGTAGTCCCAGCTACTCAGGAGGCTGAGGCAGGAGAATGGCATGAACCCAGGAGGCAGAGCTTGCAGGGAGCCGAGATCACACCACTGCACTCCAGCCTGGGCAACAGAGCACCACTCCGTCTCAAAAAAAAAAAAAAAAAAAAAAAAAAAAGTTTTGCTAGCCACTAACTATTGAAATTTTACTTTTCTAAATTTAAAATAATAACAAAGTCTAGACTTTTGGGTACTAATAAAAGAATTTTTGCCTTAAGCCATTCATTTGATTTTCTCATGTGTAAAGGGGTGATACTATCTTCCTAGTTGGAATGCCATAATATTTATTAAACAACCGTAAAGTCATAAATGAAACTGTTAAATAAATGCAAGTGTTTAATGTGGAATGTAAACTTGTCTAGACTGTCTACACAAATCTCTCCTTTGTTTGCTAGCTTTATTTTACCTTAGGTTTCATTTCATTTCAATTCCTCGAATAGTGCTGACTTCTAAAATACAGAATATAGAAGTGGCAGTCTTTGAGAAAGGGGGTATATTAGTCTGTTCTTGCATTGCTATAAAGAACTACCTGAAACTGGTTAATTTATAAAGAAAAGAGGTTTTAAGTGACCCACAGTTCCACAGGCTGTACAGGAAGCATGGCTGGGGAGGCCTCAGGAAACTTACAGTCACGATGGAAGGTGAAGGGGAAGCTGGCCCCATCTTACATGGACAGAGGAGGAAGACAGAGAGAAGAGGGAGGCGCTGCACACTTTTAAACAACCAGATCTCATAAGAACTCACTCACTATCACAACAGCAAGAGGGAATTCCGCCCCCATGATCTAAACACCTCCCACCAAGCCCCTCCTCCAACACTGGGATTACAATCTGGACATGAGATGGGGACAAGGACACAAATCCAAACCATATTGTGGGGAAGAATCTCATTCAGCAAACAGACACTACTCTGTCTTAGGCAAGTGATTCAATACATAATCACTTTACACAGTTTTGAGGAATGGATCTGGGGAGATGTCCACATCAGCAGTTTGTCCCGGTTCAAACACACACATGGTCACAGCACTTCCAGCGAGGCTGCCCACGGACCAGGGCTCCTGACAGCCTCTCACATTTCCAGTCATGTGTTTTTTGAGGCTACTGGTGGTTTTGATTTTTTTTTAATTTGATAACCACAGCCACCATGATTTATGAACTCCAAACATGTATTAACTTGGCCTTGCACAGCCTTATTTATAGTGGAAAGACTCAGCTTCACACTGCCCGTCCCACAGCCCCATTTCAAGGGCTGACTTGAGCACACTTTGTTCTGCAGGTGACATCTGGCCTGCTACTCCAGCCACTGCTGATTGCACCAGGGCGGCCAACTGACCTGGACTAGTTAGGACATTTTCAGTTACAGGTGATGGAAAACGCTCTCAACCTGATCTGAGCAAAGAAGAGGAGCCTATTGACTCACCTAACGGTAATGCCTAGCTGGCTGTGGAGGCTCAACCAGTGCCACAGAGACCCCACCTCTTCTTTACCCGTTGGTTCCTCTCCCTCCACATTGACTGCATCTGTAGGTAGGTTGTCCCTGGTGGTGACAGCATGGCTGCTAGACCCTGGTTCACATCACTACAACCGCAAGTTCAGGGATAAAGGAAGTGTGCCTTTCTCAAGCATCTCATTGGCTAAGATTGGGGAGTGGACCTATCTCTGCATCACTATGGACACTGAGGATGGTGGGTCCATATGAGACTATTTGGACCATACAAAATGAGGGTGAGGGAGGCTTGACTTTCCTGTGGAAAACCAGGGCACTGTAACCACAAGAAGACGGACAGAGGCAGGTGGTAAAAACATCAGCTCCTACCACCTGATCCAAGGATGGGCAATAGACTGGCTTGACTGTGGGAGAAGGCTCCCAAACAGGGTGGAGTGGCTGAATGAGAGCGTCAGATCCTCTGGTGGGAGGAAATGGAACTTGAGGCTCAGAACTGAGCCTTTGGTATGGGAAGCAAAAGCCGAGGGACATGTAGACCCAGAGACGTGGTGGGAGACAAGTAGCCGAGCCCGTGGTGGAGCAGCAGGTAGGCCCTGGTACACTTCTGCCCCTGTGGAGCTAGTCTGGAGCTGTCCCGGACCCCTCAGGGCCTTCCCACCTGATGGTCCTGGAGCCCCTGGAAGCTGCTAGGCTTCAAGTCTATGACGCTTGGCTCAGTAGCCATGACTTCTAATCATGGTGATCTCCATGAATTTCTCAGGATACAGACTCACTGCAATAGGTAACCAGAATGAGGAACCCAAAGGTACTAACCAGCATTTTTATGCCGGGTAGGTAAAGACAAACAAGAAGGAAAAGAAATAAAAGGAAACAGAAAGAACTGAAGAGAAAGGGAAAGGCAAGACAGGACAGAGGGCGGTACACAGCGGAATGGCAGAATACACTGCTATGCCACGTGCTCTTGGGAGTCCGGCACAGGGTTGTGGTGCGTTGGGGAAGGATGCTGCCTCCTATTATCCATTTTACCTCTCACCCTTGATTTTATTTCTAAGTAGCCAGACGACGAAGAGGCCCAGCCCTATCCCACCTCCCTTTAAAGAAACTTCCTAAAAGTCCTCAGTTAATACTTAGCTTCAAAGTCACACTTAGCTGTCAGCGAGGTTAGGACACGAGGTTGGATTTGAGGGCCCTTCTCCCTCAAAAACCACTCAACTCCCTATATTATGGAAATTAACCACCACCACCAACCCATCAAAATGGGAAGCATTAAGCCTATCTAAAAGTTTTTTTTCGGCCGGGCGCGGTGGCTCAAGCTTGTAATCCCAGCACTTTGGGAGGCCGAGACGGGCGGATCATGAGGTCGGGAGATCGAGACCATCCTGGCTAACACGGTGAAACCCTGTCTCTACTAAAAAATACAAAAAACTAGCCGGGCGAGGTGGTGGGCTCCTGTAGTCCCAGCTACTCCGGAGGCTGAGGCAGGAGAACGGCATAAACCCGGGAGGCGGAGCTTGCAGTGAGCTGAGATCCGGCCACAGCACTCCAGCCTGGGCGACAGAGCCAGACTCCGTCTCAAAAAAAAAAAAGTTCTTTTTCTTTTGAGACGGAGTCTCGCTCTGTCATCCAGCCTGGACTGCAGTGGCATAATCTCAGCTCACTGCAACCTCCACCTACTGGGTTCAAGCAATTCTTCTGCCTTGGCCTCCTGAGTAGCTGGGATTATAGGCAGGTGCCACCATGCCCGGCCAATTTTTGTATTTTAGTAGAGACAGGGTTTTGCCATGTTGGCCAAGCTAGTCTTGAGCTCATGACCTCAAGTGATCCACCTGCCTCGGCCTCCCAAAGTGCTGGGATTGCAGGTGTGAGCTACCATGCCAGACCTGAAAAGTTGGGTTCTCTACTAAAAGGTGACATTAATTGTGGAGAGGCAACTTGCAGCCTGGAGTGAGAGTAACAAATCCCCTGTCCCACTGTCATGTCTCTTCTCTATTTTTTTTTTTTTCACCTCTCCTGGCCAGGAGTTTGCATAAACTTCAGAATGGCCACTTCGAGCTTCCTCTGAACCTATTTCAGTTCCCTGAAGCTACTCTCTGCAGCTATATTCTTCTATGTCTTAGTACCCATTTTCTTTTTTTTGTTGTTGTTGTTTTTTGAGACGGAGTCTTGCTCTGTTGCCCAGGCTGGAGTGCAGTGGCACTATCTTGGCTCACTGCAGCCTCCGCCTCCCGGGTTCAAGCAATTCTCCTGCCCCAGCCTCCCGAGTAGCTGGAACTACAGGCGCCTGCTGCTATGCCTGGCTTTTTTTTTGTATTTTTAGTAGATACGGGGTTTCACCATGTTAGCCAGGATGGTCTCGATCTCCTCACCTCATGATCTGCCCGCCTCAGCCACCCAAAGTGCTGGGATTACAGGGCGTGAGCCACCATGCCCAGATTAGTCCCCATTTTCAAGAAGGGGCTCCTCTTTCCACACCAGGCCACCCAAGTCCTATGGCTGCTGGTCAGTCGGTAGATTCACTGCACTAGAGTCAGGTGTCTATCCTTGGTCCAGTGGCAAGTGGTAGGCTGGGGGATTGTGCCAAACAGATGGTGATTTATCTCAGGTGGAGGCTCGGACAGGTGTGAAATGACCGACGCACCCAGGCAACTCTATTTTCCCACTAACATATTTAGGTGAATCAAGTAGGTGGGCCACAAATAGCTTCACACACTCAGGACTGTCATAACAATGAACCACAAATGGGGTGGCTTAAAATAACACAAATTTATTTCTCACGATTCTGGGGATAACTCACGGTGTTAGTAAGGCCATGCTCCTTCTTTCTGAAGGGGAAGTCTCTTCTTAGCTTCTGCTAGTTTGCTGAAAATCTTTGGCAACTTTTGCTGCATCCCTCCAATCTCTGCCTTCATCATCACATGGCTTTCTGTGTGTCTGTCTTCACATAAGGACACCAGCAGTAAGGACACCAGTAGTATTGGATCAGGGGCTCATGCTACTCTAGCAGAACCTCATTTTAACTAATTTCATCTGCAATGACCTTGTTTCTAAATAAGGTCATAGTCTGTGGTACTCAGGGTTAGGACTTCCAAAAATCTTTTTGCGGGGAGACATAATTCAGTCCCTAACATATACGTACATGGGTTATACAGCCTACAGCCTATCTTCCATAAATCAGATACATACCTAAGCATTAAGGCAGAATTACTCCTGAATGCTCCTCACAGTGGCACTACTACATGGATGTGCCTACTACGTCTTTACGTATCCATCAATTGCTCTTAGTTATGCTTTTAATAAAGTAGTCTTGGTGTTACCACCCTCCAAAAAAGAAACAAGGTTAAACAAAATCCGTGTTTAAAAGTAATAGTTAGGAATAATTATTTCACTTATATAAAAACATCCTTTAGTCACAGCTTAAACAAGCTCCACTAATTGGGAACAATTAGTTTGACACAGTAGGCAGACTGTAAAAGCATTAAAAATGTTGCCAAGAGCTTCTTGGCCCTTTATTATACATTTTTTTTAGACAGGGTCTCACTCCAGCCAAGCAGGCTAGAATGCAGTGGCGCAATCCCGGTACACGGTACCCTGGACTCCTGGGCTAAAGCAATCTTCCCACCTCGGCCTGCAAGTAACTGGGACTACGAGCCGGGGCCACCACGCCCAGTGAATTTTTGTATTTTTTTGTAGAGACGTGGTTTCACCACGGGAATTGAGGCTGGTCTCAAACTCCCGACCTCAGGTGATCTGCCCACCCCAGCCTATCAAAGTGCTGGGATTACAGGTGTGAGCTACCGCGCTGGGCGGTTCCTAGCTCCCTTCGGCTCCCATGGCCGCCATCTTCAGAAGAGGGAGCCTTGGGGAACCAAAGCGCGGAACACTGTAATGGCGGAGCGGAGGCTTTAAAGGGTATGAATGTGGAAACCACTTTTTCCAGCCAAATGGCAATCTGTTTCTCTCTTTCTCTCTGTTTTTTTTTTGTTTTTGTTTTTTTTTTTTAAGGCAGAATCGTGCTTTGTCACCCAGAATGGAGTGCAGTGGCGTGATCTCAGCTCCCTCCAACCTCCACCTCCCGGGCTCAAGCGATTCTCCTGCCTCAGCCTCCTGAGTAGCTGGGATTACAGGCGCCTGCCACCACGCCCGGCTAATTTTTTTTTTTTTTTTTTGTATTTTTAGTAGAAATGGGGTTTCACGATGCTGGCCAGGCTGTTCTTTTTTAAAAAATGCTGAAGATATACTTTAATACAGTTTTAAACAGGAGGAAGGCTCATCTTGGTACAAAAGGACCTTACCATAACAAAAATGTAAGATAGGGCAGGAAAATGTGCAAAAAATTTGTATATCTTACCTCATATAATCCTTGAAACATTATTATGAGGTAGAAAGTTGTATCTGTTGGGCCGGGCGCGGTGGCTCACCTGAGGTCGGGAGTTCAGACCAGCCTGGCCAACACAGCAAAACACCGCAAAACACCGCCTCTACTAAAAATACAACATTTGCCGGGGGTGGTGGCGCATGCCTGTAATCCCAGATACTGGGGAGGCTGAGGCAGGAGAATCGCTTGAACCTGGGAGCCGGAGGTTGCGGTGAGCCGAGATGGCGCCATTGCACTCCAACCTGGGCAACAAAAGCGAAACTCCGCCTCAAAAAAAAAAAAATAGGTGTATCTGTTTTCTGGGGTAAGAAAACTAACCCGGCCGGGCGCAGTGGCTCATGCCTGTAATCCCAGCATTTTTGGGAGGCCGAGATGGAGGATCACGAGGTCGGGAGACTGAGACCATCCTGGCTAACACGATGAGACCCCGTCTCTACTAAAAATACAAAAACAAATTAGCCAGGCGTGGCAGCGGGCACCTGTAGTCCCAGCTACTCAGGAGGCTGAGGCAGGAGAATGGCGTGAACCGCGTAGGCGGAGCTTGCAGTGACCCAAGAGATCGCGCCACTGCACTCCAGCCTGGGCGACAGAGCGAGACTCCTCAAAAGAAAAAAAAAAAAAAAAGAAAACTAACCCATCCGACCAGGCATGGTGGCTCAAGCCATCTCTACAACCCCATCTCTACAAAAAATACAAAAATTAGCCGGGCATGATGGCGGGGCATGATGGCAGGGTATGATGGCGGGTGCCTGTAGTCCCAGCAACTCGGGAGGCTTAGGCAGGAGAATCGCTTGAACCTGGGAGCCGGAGGTTGCGGCGAGCCGAGATGGCGCCATTGTACTCCAACCTGGGCAACAAAAGCGAAACTCCGCCTCAAAAAAAAAAAAAGGTGTATCTGTTTTTTGGGGTAAGAAAACTAACCCGGCCAGGCGCAGTGGCTCATGCCTGTAATCCCAGCACTTCTGGGAGGCCGAGACGGGCGGATCACGAGGTCGGGAGACTGAGACCATTCTGGCTAACACGATGAGACCCCGTCTCTACTAAAAATACAAAAAACAAAATTAGCCAGGCATGGCAGCGGGCACCTGTAGTCCCAGCTACTCAGGAGGCTGAGGCAGGAGAATGGCGTGAACCGCGTAGGCGGAGCTTGCAGTGACCTGAGAGATCACGCCACTGCATTCCAGCCTGGGCGACAGAGCGAGACTCCGTCTCAAAAGAAAAAAAAAAAAAGAAAAGAAAACTAACCCATCCGGCCGGGCATGGTGGCTCAAGCCATCTCTACAACCCCATCTCTACAAAAAATACAAAAATTAGCCGGGCATGATGGCGGGGCATGATGGCAGGGTATGATGGCGGGTGCCTGTAGTCCCAGCAACTCGGGAGGCTTAGGCAGGAGAATCGCTTGAACCCGGGAGCCGGAGGTTGCGGCGAGCCGAGATGGCGCCATTGTACTCCAACCTGGGCAACAAAAGCGAAACTCCGCCTCAAAAAAAAAAAAAAGAAAAAGAAAAAGTAAAGAAAGTTGTATCTAACCAATCCGGTCGGGCACGGTGGCTCACGCCATCTCTACAACCCCATCTCTACAAAAAAAAAAAAAAAAAAAAAAACAACAAAAATTAGCCGGGCATGATGGTGGGTGCCTGTAATCCCAGCTATTCGGGAGGCTGACGCATGAGAATCACATGAACCCAAGAGGCTGCGATTGCAGCAAGCCAAGATCGCTCCACTGCACTCCAGCCTGGGGCGGCACAGTGAGACTGTCTAATAAACAAAAAAAAAAAAAACCCAAAAGATACTGATCAGATAAACACATAAGCAAAACTAAGATGTCCACCATGGTAAGCGCTATTAAGAAGAGAGACCTGTGCTCGCTTCCCTAGCACATATACTAAAATGGAAACGATACAGAAATTAGCATGGCCCCTGAGCAAGAGACACCCTTTCCCTTCTGAGCCTGCTTAAAAAAAAAAAAAAGAGAAATATGCTGGCTTTGTAGAACACGGTCAGGAGCTTTGTCCTGATACGGGGAAGATGAAAAATTATTGGTTTTTATTATTTTTAAAATTTTTATTATTTTTTTGAAACGGAGTTTCGCTCTTGTCGCCTAGGCTGAAGTGCAATGGTGCAGTCTCTGCTCACTGCAACCTCTGCCTCCTGGGTTCAAGCGATTCTCCTGCCTCAGCCTCCCAAGTAGCTGGGATTACAGGCACGCGCCACTACACCCAGCTAATTTTTATATTCTTAGTAGAGACGGGGTTTCACTATGCTGGCCAGGCTGGTCTCAAACTCCTGACCTCAAGTGATCCGCCCGCCTCGGCCTCCTAAAGTGCTGGGATTAGAAGCGGGAGCCACCGCGCCTAGCCAAATTTTTGGTTTTTAAGGAGGTGAGGTGGTTGGCATACTATATTCCAATGATTGTGAGTCACTTTTTTTCTTACAAAATCGCTGAAATCAAAGTTTAATTAGCATTGTTTTCTTTCTGGGCTATATGTGAAATAATGATGTGGCCTATACACAGGGGCATTTTAGAGTTGGTGAGATACGGTGATTAGGTTTGCAATTTTAAAAGTTCACGTTGGATGTAATATGGAGAATAGATTTATGATCAGCTACATGGATCAGGCTTAATTTTATAATAAAATGCAGAAATTGACTATTGATGCTGAGTAACACTAATGTTTTTATCTCAACTCTTTTTTATTTTTTGAGACAAGGTCTTGATCTGTCACTCAGGCTGGAGTGCAGTGGCACGATCTCGGCTCACTGCAACCCCCGCCTCCCAAGTTCAAGAGATTATCCTGCCTCAACCTCCCAAGTAGCTGGGATTACAGGCATGCACCACCACATCTGGCTAATGTTCGATATTATTATCACACGCTGGTCAATGTGTTTTTGTGAACTGTCAATGTTCCAGGATTTTGTGCTGAGCTGGTGCATCTGAGACTCTTACGATTTTCAGGCTTACTCTCTGCTCCAATTATACCTGCTTTGTACAGGCACAAAGCCAGAGGGTTGGTCAGAGCTGAGCTTTCCCAAACAATAAAACATTTGTAAGAAATTCTACCATATTCACAGTGATGACAGATGCTTTCCTCTGTGGCATGCATCAAAACATGTTAATCAGATTTTGGAAGCACAAGTTAAGGCGTTAAAATGTGGCATATAACACATTTGAGGGTGTAGGTATTTTCTTTTAGATTATTAGTTAAAAATATTTCTAAAGAGGACGTTAGAATAAAATGGTTGCAGAACCACAGCAGCACATTTATTTGTAAAACCAAAGGACAGGCTGAGCCCAGTGGCTCATGTCTGCAATCCCAGCACTTTGAAAGGCCGCGGCAGGTGGATCATTTGAGGTCAGGAGTTCAAGACCAGCCTGGCCAACGTGGCGAAACCTCGTCTCTACTAAAAATACAAAAATTAGCCGGGTGTGGTGGCAGGTGCCTGTAATCCTAGTTACTCAGGAGGCTGAGGCACGAGAATCATTTGAACTCAGGAGGCGGAGGTTGCAGCGAGCCAAGATCGCGCCATTGCACTCCAATCTGGGCAACAGAGCTCCGTCTCAAAAATAAAAATAAAAATAAATAAGGAAAATGAAACAGTCATGGAAAGGGTAAAATCTGACTGATTTAGTGCCAGTATTTAACATTGCTTCAGCATTTTCTGCTGTGTACCAGGCAGACTGCTGAGTGGTTTTCCAAACAGCATTCCAGTCACAGTCCCTAAAGATGCTCAGGAAGAAGAGGGCTCTGTGGTCCTAGGAAAAGCTCCACTCTGCAGTCTTCTCTTGGAGATTCATGATGCAAAACAGGATTTTAAAGGCTCTGAGAAATTTCAGAGAAAAGAAGGAAATATAATTTTCTTTTACTTAGAATTTTCCAATCTTTTCTAATCACGAAACTTTTTTTAAATATTTGTGTATTCTTCTTTTTTTTTTTTTTAAAGAGGGGCTGCTGGGCACGGTGGCTCACGCCTGTAATCCCAGCACTTTGGGAGGCCAAAGGGGGCGGATCACCTGGGGTCAGGAGTTCGAGACCAGCCTGGCCAACATGGCAAAATCCCGTCTCTACTAAAAATACAAAAATTAGCTGTAATTCCTGCTACTAGGGAGGCTGAGGCAGGAGAATTGTTTGAACCCAGGAAGTGTAGGTTGCAGTGAGCTGAGATGGTGCTATTGCACTCCAGCCTAAGCGACAGAGCAAGACTCCATGTCAAAAAAATAATAAAATAAATAGAGAGGGGTGTCAGTATTTTGCACAGGCTGTACTCCAACTCTTGAGCTCAAGCTTTCTGTCTCAGCCTTCTCAATAGCTGGGACTATAGCACTCCTGCACCTGGCTCATGATGCTTCTCTTTGAGAAATACTGGCCTGGAGTACTTTTTACATTCATCTGGTTCTCACTATATTTGTGAAGTAGCTACAACTTAACTTTACAGAAGAACGGAATGGAACATCAGGCAGGTTACGCCAGGTCACACAGCTACTAATACACAGTCTTTTTGTGTGTGTCTGTGTGTGTGTGTGACAGTTTTGCTCTTTTGTCCAGGCTGCAGTGAAGCGGTGTGATCTCGGCTCACTGCAACCTCTGCCCCACCACCTGGGTTCAAGTGATTCTCCTGCCTCAGTCTCCCGAGTAGCTAGAATTACAGGAATCTACCACCACACCCGGCTAATTTTTGTATTTTTAGTAGAGGTTTCACCATGTTGGCCAGGTTGCTCTTGAACTCCTGACCTCAGGTGATCCACCCGCCTTGGCCTCCCAAATAGATTACAGGCGTGAGCCACCACGTCCAGCCTCTAATACACAATCTTTGACGCAAACTCAATTTTTCTTTTTTTTTCTTTTTTGAGATGGAATCTCGCTCTGTCGCCCGCCCAGGTTGGAGAGCAATGGCACAATCTCGGCTCACTGCAACCTCCGCCTCTCGGTTTTAAGTGATTCTGAGTAGCTGGGATTACAGGTGTGCGCCACCAGCCCGGCTAATTTTAAATTTTTAGTAGAGACGGGGTTTCACCATGTTGGTCAGGCTGGTCTTGAACTCCAGACCTCGTGATCCGCCCACCTTGGCCTCCCAAAGTGCTGGGATTACAGGCATGAGCCACCATGCCCAGCTATGCAAACTCAATTTTTCTAAAAGAAAAAAAACAAAACCAAAACAAAACAAAAACCTCCAGTGCTTTTTCCAGCATAAAACACCACTTTCTTTTCTTTTCTTTTTTGAGACGGAGTCTTGCTTTGTTGCCCCGGCTGGCTGGAGTGCAGTGGTGCGATCTCGGCTCACTGCAACCTCCATCTCCTAGGTTCAAGCGATTCTCCTGCTTCAGCCTCCTGAGTAACTGGGATTACAGGTGCACCACCATGCCCAGCTAATTTTTTTTTTTTTTTTTGAGATAAAGTTTCACTCCTGTTGCCTAGACTAGAGTGCAATGGCGTGATCTCGGCTCACTGCAACCTCCAACTCCTGAGTTCAAGCGATTCTCCTGCCTCAGCCTTCTGAGTAGTTGGGATTACAGGTGCCCACCACCACACCAGGCTAATTTTGTACTTTTAGTAGATATGAGATTTCTCCATGTTGGTCAGGCTGGTCTCGAACTCCCGACCTTAGGTGATCCACCTGAGTCAGCCTCCTAAAGTGCTGGGATTACAGGCATGAGCCACTGTGCATGGCCCTGGCTAATTTTTGTATTTTTTTGTGGAGAGAGGGTTTCGCCATGTTGGTCAGGCTGGTCTCGAACTCCAGACCTCGTGATCCGCCCACCTCGGCCTCCTAAAGTGCTGGGATTACAGGTGTAAGCCACCGCACCCAGCCTAAAACATGACTTTCTTAGATGGGCATGGTGGAATGGGACTGTAGTCTGCTATTTTCAGGGGGCTAAACTGGGTAGATTGCTTGAACATGGGAGTTGGAGGCTGCAGTGAGCTATGATTACACCACTGCACTCCAGCTTAGGTGACAGATCAAGACCCTGTCTTAAAAAAAAAAAATTATATACACATATACAAACAAAAAACAAAAACAAAACAAAACACTACTTTCACGTGAAACAGCATTTTATTTTATTTTTTTGAGATGAAGTCTCACTCTGTCGCCCAGGCCAGAGTGCAATGGCACGATCTTGGTTCACTGCAACTTCCACCTCTCAGGTTCAAGTAGTTCTCCTGCCTCAGCCTCCGGAGTAGCTGGGATTATAGCCATGTGCTACCACACCCAGCTCAGTTTTGTATTTTTAGTAGAGATGGGGTTTCACCATGCTGGCCAGGCTGGTCTTGAACCCCAGATCTCGTGATCCGCCTGCCTTGGCCTCCCAAAGTGCTGGGATTACAGGTGTGAGCCAACATGCTGGTCATGAAACATCATTTTAGAGCTGGGTAAAGCTTAGTGATCTCTTAGACTAGTAACCTTATTATGCTGATGAGCAAATAGGGCTCAAATTAAGTGCCTTGCCCTAGGTCAAGAGCTTGCAGACTGCAGGAGGAATGAAAGGATCCGTGACTCAGTGACTTCCAATTAAGTGCTCTACTGCCCCATATAATTATGAAGCAAATCTATGTCAACGTAGGGTGAGACCAAATTAACTGCCCAGATTGAGTAGGCACTCACAGGTACCAAGTGAACAATTTACCTGGGAAGAGGTGATACTGGAGCAATGTCCAGTTGTCACGTGATTTTGAAATAAGGATTTAGGAGCCACTTGACTAGCCTAACAGTGAATATTATTATTTTTAAGAGTTTAATCACCTTACTTGGATCATGCCATCCCTCTCCTCAGAAAAGTGCCATATGCCACTTAAAAAAATTAAGAGAAATTAAAAATTTCTGACTACAAATGATTTCACAACTCAAATTGGGCACATCCTGGAGTGTCACAAGACACAATGATTGGGAATCATTTTTCTGAAGTGTGTCAGACATGAGGAATAGAAGAATAATGCAGTTTATCATTACAAACACCTGGCCTAACCTGTAGGGCAGGGAAGGGAATGTTTGCTGCACTTGCTGCCGTCAGGAGGAGCAGTGAGGGAGTAAATGACAGCAGGAGGGAAAACCACAGCACACCTTGAGGAGGGCTCCAGCACAGCTGAGCTGGCCTGAGGTTCTCAAGTGCAGTGGTGAAGGGGTAAAGCATCTCTCTTTTGTTTTTGTTTTGAGACGGAGTCTCACTCTGTCGCCCAGGCTGGAGTGCAGTGCAATCGCAGTTCACTGCAACTGCCGCCTCCCAGGTTCAAGCGATTCTCCTGCCTCAGCCTCCCAAGTAGCTGGGATTACAGGCGCCCACCACCACACCCAGCTAATTTTTGTATTTTTAGTAGAGATGGAGTTTCACCATGTTGGTCAGGCTGGTCTCGAACTCCCAACCTCAGGTGATCCGCCTGCCTTGGCCTCTCAAAGTGCTGGGATTACAGGCGTGAGTCACTGCACCGGCCTAAAACATCTCTCTTAAGAAGGAAGAATAAGAGACTTTCAAAGAAAAACAAAAAGACAGCTGAAAAGAGGAGTGTAAATCAACACATAAACAACAGAGATGAGGAAAATAATTTTTTTTCTTTAAGATACAGGGTCTCATGGCTCATTGCAGCCTCAAACACCTAGGTTCAAGTGATCCTCCCGCCTTAGCCTCCTGAGTAGCTGGGACTACAGGCTCATGTCACCATGCCCAGCTAATTATTTATTTTTAAAAATAGAGAAGGGGGTCTTGTTATGTTGGCCAGGTTGGTCTTGAACTCCTGGCTTCAAGTAATCTTTCTGCCTAGGTCTCCCAACGTGCTAGGATTATCTGTGTGAGCCACCATGCCTGGACAATTTTTAGATTTTTTTGTAGAGATGGGATCTCGCTATGATGACCAGGCTGTGGAAATAAATAAGCACAAGTTATGATACTGACTTTTGGAGTTTAAAAGGAGCAGCAGTTGTTCTTTCTGTGTGGAAATATTTTGGCTGTGGACGGTGGTCAGTGGGCAGAATGGACATGATAGCTTAGAAGTCTGCAAAAACATTCTTTTTTTTTTTTTTTTTTTTTTTGAGACAGTCTCACTCTATTGTACAAGCTAGAGGGCAGTGGCATGATCTCCACTCACTGCAACCTCCACCTCCTGGGTTGAAGCAATTATCCTGCCTCAGCCTCCTGAGTAGCTGGGATTACAGGTGTGTGCCACCATGCCCAGCTAATTTTTTTGTATTTTTAGTAGAATGTTGGCCAGGCTGGTCTTGAACTCCTGACTTCATGATCCACCTGCCTCATCCTCTCAAAGTGCTGGGATTACAGGCACGAGCCACCACGCCCGGCCGTGTCTTTGTGGTTTTTTTTGAGAAAGAGTCTTGCTCTGTTGCCCAGGCTGGAGTACAGTGGCCGGATCTCAGCTCACTGCAAGCTTCGCCTCCTGGGTTCAAGCCATTCTCCTGTGTCAGTCTCCCAAGTAGCTGGGACTATAGGCGCCCGCCCCCACGCCTGGCTAAGTTTTGTATTTTTTTTTTTAGTAGAGACGGGGTTTCACCATGTTGGCCAGGATGGTCTTGATCTCCTGATCTTGTGATCCGCCTGCCTCAGACTCCAAAGTGCTGAGATTACAGGTGTGAGCTACCACACCTGGCCCCTTTAGTTTCTCAAAAGTAATTGTTACTTCTATTAAAAAGAAAAAGAGGCCAGGTGCAGTGGCTCATGCCTGTAATACCAGAACTTTGGGAGGTCGAGGCGGGCGGATTACTTGAGGCCAGGAGTTCGAGACCAGTCTGGTAAACATTGTGAAACCCCATCTCTACTAAAAATACAAAAATTAGCCGGGCGGGGTGGTACATGCCTTTAGTCCCAGCTACTTGGGAGGTTGAGGCAGGAGAATCACTTGAACCCGGGAGGTGGAGGTTGCAATGAGCTGAGATCATGCCACCTCACTCCAGCCTGGGTGACAGAGAGAGACTCCATCTAAGAAAAAAAAAAAAAAAGGTCAGAAGTTTCTAGACACTAAATCCTCCTTAAGGATGGGTAGAGAAGTTCATGCTTGTAATCCCAGCACTTTGGGACAGAGAGGCGCAAGGACTGCTTGAGCCCAGGAGTTTGAGGCTGCAGTGAGCTGACTGCACCATTGCACACCAGCCTGGATGACAGAATGAGATTCTGCCTCTAAAACAAACAAAAATGCCAAGAAACCTCCTTAAAATTTTGCAAGGAAAATTGGAAAATTAATCATTAATCAATCTGCACTCTCTCTAAAACTGTACAATTAGAATTATTTTCCCTCCACAAAAACAGCAGGAGTTTGTGACACAGCCATCAAAGCTACCTCAGTATTCAATGAGGGAGGTGGGTGAAAGGCGGTGCTGGCCAAATAGGGGGAATACAGGCAGGACGCTACCTCAGAGTGAGAGTTCTCCATTTACACTTTCATTTTAAATCTTTATTGCTTTTCTCTGATTATAAAAAGAAATGCTCATGGTAGAAAATTCAGATGTTTCAGAAATATGAATGCAAAGAGTAAAAATCTGTAACTCTAAGAATGCATCATTCCAGCTTTTTCTTTTAAGAATTATTTAAAACCTCACTAACATTTATTTAAAACACTTTTTTTAAAAGTAGGATATGCTATGTTTAATCCAGCAACTTGCTTTTCTTGCTAGATTTTATTTGGTCTACTGAGTAAACAGAGATCCACCGCATTGTTTTTGAAAAGTTGGATAGTATTCTATGGCATGAATGAATCACAGTTTAACCACATTTCCTCTCAGGGAAAAATGTTTTTACAATTATTGACTTTGGTGAATAATCTTGCTCACATATCCTCGTGCATATGTGATAGCATTTTTGGATACCCAAATCCTAGAAATGGATTTGCTGGGTCAAAGGGTGTGTGCATTAACATTTTTATTAGACTGCATTTACATTTTAAATCTTTAAAATTGATCTGCAGTTTGAAATGGCACTAGCTCAATTTTTTGTTGTCTCTCGCTCAGCCGTCACCAAGTCTAGTTTTAATTCCTTTGTCAGAAGTCATTGAGATGACAGCTTCCTGTCACAGGCTGGCATGCAACCTCAGGTGTTTTCAGTCTCTTAGTGCTACAACTCTAATGCACTTCAAAAATAATTGCCATTTTTTTTAGGGGGGTGAGCATTTTCATTTTTTTTTTTTTTTCAGATGACACTAGCTTCAGATATCTTTTTGGAGTTTTGGATAGGATTTAGTAAAAGAGATAAAACAAGACTAATCTATTGCCCAATTCTTCCTTTTTTCATTTGCTGGAGTTAACTATGACATATTGGTGCTCTTCGGACAACCACCTGGGTTACTGGCTGCAAGAGGCCATATCTGCCAGTTCCCATCTACTTAGCATACCATTACTCTCTAACACTTTTCCAGTATTTGTCATGTTAAACCTAAATTAATTGTTCTGGCCACCTAAGCAACACTTCCATTTTGAGAGGACAAAGAAGACACCATTTCAAGAGTACAATACTGGTAACAGTACCCTCCTGAACCACTTAGTATAAAGCGATTTTTTGCGTCTTCTGGACTCATAGATTTCAAAACACCTGCACTCATTAACTTGCCAATTGGTCATGAACTTCCTTTGGAGTTAAAAAAAATACAACATATAAAAGATTAGCCATTAAAGTGTTTTTAAAAATCAAATACTAGCTACATTCTCCCCACCATAAATAAGAATATATATGCGTCATCAGAGTAGGAACTAAATAATATTCAACATTCTTTCTAGCCCTGGCCAGGTTCGGCGTCTCACCCCTGTAATTCCAGAATTTTGGGAGGCTGAGGTGGGCAGATCGCTTGAGGCCAGGAGTTCAAGATCAGCCTGGCCAACACGGTGAAACCCCATCTCTACTAACAATACAAAAATTAGCTGGGCATGGTGGCGGGTGCCTGTAGTCCCAGGTACTCGTGAGGCTGAGGCAGAAGAATCGCTCTAACCCAGAAGGCAGAGGTTGAGATCGCCCCACTGCACTCCAGCCTGGGTGACAGAGTGAGACTCTTGTCACAAAAACAAAAAAACCAAAGATGCTTTCCAGCCCTAACACTTTATTAATCTACAGGTTTTCAAAGAATTAGAATCCCATATAAGAAAATATATGTAAACTAGTACTAGAACTAGAGTAAGAATAACAGTAAAAAAAAAATTTTTTTTTTGAGGTAGAGTCTCGCTCTGTTGCCCAGTGGTGAGATCTCAGCTCACTGCAACCTTTGTCTCCTGGGTTCAAGTGATTATCCTGATTCAGCCTACCCAGTGGCTGGGATTACAGGCTCATGCTACTCTGCCCGGCTAATTTTTGTATTTTTAGTAGAGACAGGGTTTCACCATGTTGGCCAGGCTGCTGTTGAATTCCTGACCTCAAGTGATCCACCCCTCGGGCTCCCAAAGTGCTGGAATTACAGGTGTGAGCCACCACACCTGGCCAAGTAAATCTTATTATTTATTTATTTATTTATTTTAAAGATTGAGTCTTGCTCTGTTGCCCAGGCTGGAGAGCAGTGGTGGGATCTCGGCTCACTGCAACCTTTGCCTCCAGGGTTCAAGCGATTCTCCTGCCTCAGCCTCCCGAGTAGCTGTGATTACAGATGTGCATCACCATGCCCGGCTAATTTTTTGTATTTTTAGTAGAGACGGGGTGTTGCCATGTTGACCAGGCTGGTCTCGACCTCCTGGCCTCAAGTGATCCGCCTGCCTTGGCCTCCCAAAGTGCTGAGATTACAGGCATAAGCCACTGTGCTCAGCCTCTTTTTTTTTTTTTTTTTTTTCCCAAGAGAAGGGGTCTTGCTATGTTGCCCAGGTTGGTCTGAAACTCCTTAGCTCAAGCAATCCTCCCACCTGAGCCTCCCCAAATTCTGGGATTATAGGTTTGAGCCACTGTGCCCAATCCTTGAGTGAATCTTTGATTTAGAAAGCAGTGCACTATTTTTTCTAAAGCTGGAGATCATCATTATAAAGATCAGCTTTGAGAAACTAAACTGACCCCA
This sequence comes from Theropithecus gelada, assembly GCF_003255815.1. Lineage (NCBI taxonomy): Eukaryota > Metazoa > Chordata > Mammalia > Primates > Cercopithecidae > Theropithecus > Theropithecus gelada. The sequence goes on along the minus strand of NC_037680.1, from coordinate 106,582,859 downwards.
AGCTATTATCTGAAAGTTATTTTTTTGAATAAAAAAACCCCCTAAACCCAAAACAACATGGTATCAAGTAGTAAAAGAGAAGTGCCTGTGTAAGCATACAATATATTTCAAATGTTACTATATAAACAAAGGAAATATTTATGTATAACATTTATATTCTGGACTATGTCAGTGGTGGTATGACACTAATGAGAGAAATAGCTGCCCTCAAATCCATGTCAAATGTACAGTTATTTGGATTTATAAGGCCAACGAAAAAGATGCAGTGAAAAAGAGACTAAAAAACAGAATCAGCCCGAAAGAAGGATTCATCTAAATCTGGGGCATAATTTGGATAATATACAAAATTAAAAAAATAAAGACAGGAGAAAGAGGAGGAAATGTACAAGAAATAATTTTAGAAAGTCATTCCAGAAAAAAATCTATCTTATAAAACACATTTTAATGCTAGTCTTTTAGTACTTATTTATGTCAGGCCACCTCTTACTGGATGTTTGGTTTCCTGTGCTGAGACTCAGAAAAATTGTCTTGTGGTTAGAAAATAGCATATTCTCAAGGCAGTTGACTGAAAAGTATATTTTTTTGGCATGCCATTTTTTACAACAAATTTTACTTTAAAAAGAGGGTGAATTAATTAGCTTGGAGATTAACTCTCACTGGTAGAAGTATAGTGGATTTATTCAGCATGCTTAAAAAAGAAAATGGATCAGAATTTAGGATTTTATATATATGTAACTGACAGAACCTGAGATAAAGGGGAGTTTTTCACCTGCAAAAATAAAAAATAAAAAAATAAAAATAAAGAAAGAAAAAGAAAAATTAAGAACACTGAAGGGATGGTGGGAAAGATTTCTTAAAAAGAGGAGTTAGGGCCGGGCGCGGAGGCTCATGCCTGTAATCCCAGCACTTTGGGAGGCCGAGGCGGGCGGATCACGAGGTCAGGTGATCGAGACCCTCGTGGCTAACAGTGAAACCCCATCTCAAATAAAAATACAAAAAATTAGCCAGGCGTGGTGTCAGGCGCCTTTAGTCCCAGCTACTCGGGAGGCTGAGGTAGAAGAATGGCATGAACCCAGGAGGCGGAGCTTGCAGTGAACCGAGATTGCACCACTGCCCTCCAGCCTGGGCGACAGAGCACGATTCTGTCTCAAAAAAAAAAGAGTAGTTAGAGGAAGGTGTGCGCCAAAGTTAGACTTGAGGGCAAAGTCTGAAGAACGTCAACAACGTAAGTATTCTTTAGGAAGCCGAATGCCAGGAGCACTCCTAAGGATAATTTACTAAAATAAAAAGGTAAACAGATATTCAGCCTGTTGAGTCTTACAAATGAGAGAAATGAAGCATGCTTCTAAAATACCAGACTCTCAAAGGAAAGAAAATGCTAAAAAAGACAAAGTTTTAAAGGCTGTAGAGTGAAAATTAAAACATTCTAACTTACTTGAGGTAGATGAAAATAGAAAATCACGTAAGATTGGAACAGATTATATTTTTGACCACTCATGTTAGGAAGTGAAGAAATGTCAGGATCATAAATCTTAAAGCTGGCCAGGCGCGGTGGCTGAAGTCTATAATCCCAGCATTTTGTGAGGCCGAGGCTGCTGGATCACCTGATGTCAGTAGTTGGAGACCAGCCTGGCCAACATGGCAAAACCCCGTCTCTACTGAAAATACACAAAAAATTGGACAGGCGTGGTGGTCGGCGCCTGTAATCCCAGCACTTTGGGAGGCTGAGGTGGGTGGATCACTGGAGGTCAGGAGTTTGAGACCAGCCTGGCCAACATGGCGAAACCCTGTCTCTACTAAAAACACAAAAATTAGCTGGGCGTGGTGGCACACGCCTGTAATCCTGTGCTGGCACAAGCCAGCTACTCAGGAGGCTGAGGCAGGAGAATCGCTTGAACCCAGGAGGCGGAGGTTGCAGTGAGCTGAGTTTGCGCCACTGCACTCCAGCCAGGGCAACAGAGGGAGACTCCCTCTCGATAAATAAATAAACAAATAAATCTTAAAGCCAATGGAAAAATCAATAATCCGTTTAAAAAAGGTATGAAGCCGGGAGCGGTGGCTCATGCCTGTAATCCCAGCACTGTGGGAGGCCGAGGCAGGCGGATCACGAGGTCAAGAGATCGAGACCATCCTGGCCAGCATGGTGAAACAAGGTCGCAGTGAGCTGAGATCGCGCCACTGCACTCCAGCCTGGCGACAGAGCGAGACTCGGTCTCAAAAAAAAAAAAAAAAAAAAAAAAAAAAGTACAAAAAAGGATGACTTTCAGTATTTCATAAATCACCAAATGAGCAAAAACCCCTAAAAACAGTTTAATTAAAAATTTGAGGCTGACTCTGGGCCCACTGCCTAGGAATTAGCCCTGCTCCGCAAGAAGCAGTACTGTTTTTTTAAAAAAAATTTTTGGACAGTCTAATATTACATTTGTAATATTTCCAAATCTTAAATTAAAAAATATATTAACATTTATATTTTAAAAGATGCTTTTAAAATATAAAAAATTAACTCATTACCTATTTTGTTTAAGGGCTCCTGGAAAAATCGAGGGAATGATCAATATGCACACCAAAACAAATATATACAAACTTCTAAATTTCATTTTATAGGAATAGAATAGTATCTATTGCAAGCGCAGGGTGCATGAATAACTCAGTGACAGGCGTAAGCTCAGCCAGGATTAGAAACGTCTTCCCAATGGAGGCCCCGCTCAAGTTGAGAATTTCATGGACACAGTAAATCATCCCAAAGCCCACCTTCAATAACCAAAGTAGGCATAAAAATAGGCCGATGGTTACTTTGGAGATAATATAATCCTCCGTCTTATTGTTGTGGAGCAGATGTCATTATGGGTGGGGCTGAAGCGCAGAGCAGCTGAAACATTTTTATACCACCACCCGCACACTTTCAATGGGATAGAAGGGACTCAAAAAGGTAAGAGAAGAGCTCCCAATCGTCAATTGCTACTAGAAATAACTAACTTTTGATGTGGCCATGGCACGCGTAAAGGCCACAAAGAGATTTATAAAATTCTCCATGATTAATTCCTATCCTGGAAAAGAGGCAATCTCCTTTTCCCCTCCCTAGCCGGCTCCTCCTTGGGACACTTGGCTGAGTCTTTCTTTCCCTCGTTCTCACGCTGAGGTGAGGCCGCACGCAAGCCTGGGACGCCCGTTTTCCTCTTCGCGCGGAGGGAACTCTACGGGTAGGAAGCCGGGGTGGCGGGAAAGGAGCGTGCGGCACCGCAGGGAGGCAGAGAAGGCTTGCCAGGGACTAGCCGGGCTCGGGGAGAGCAGGGACACGCGGGCCGCCGGACCGAGGAGGCCGAGGTGACGAGGAAAATCTCCCGGCGCGGAGCCGGGACCGGGCGCTTCCGGCGGGCTACGGCTGCTCTCGGCCTAGCACAGCCTGGGTCCTGGGCCCCAACCGGGCCAGGTAGGGAGTTAGGAGAGAGGGTAAACCGGGGCTCGCACTTGCCTGAGACCGGGTGACCAGTAACTGGTAATAGTCTTTGCTCGGCGCCGGGCCTTGTCCTACAGTTTCAAACAGAGTCTCCGGCAGCCACGACGCCATCTTGGGACGCCACCGCCGTCGCTAAGACAACCAGGAAGGGGCGGGGCTTGGTCGGGGTCAAGGGGCCAAAACCCTAGTTTAAATTGAACCACGCTTATGAGCTGGCAGAAGGATTTCTAACTTGGGGCGATTCTCCCCTTCTCCAAGGGTCTCAGGGAACTCTGATCCGTGAAATTTCCAGCTCCAGGTCCCGGGTGACCCGAAGAGGAATTAGTTCCTGCTACCACGGAGGGGAGGGGGTGACCCCGGCGGAGGGATACCAAGTGGAGTCCCACAGTCCCCTTCCTGGTCCCTCGAAGGGATCGGGCGGAGATCGGAGGCTGCTGGGAGAGTCGAGCCGGGCGGCGGGGGAGGGAGGGGCGATGTGATGGGCCGCCAGTAGGCAGCGGGGCCGGTCCCGCGGACGAGCCCGTCAACCAGAGCCCGAGGGCAAAGTAGTTCCCCGAGGGTGTCAGGGCGGGCGGGGAGGGAGGCGGCACGGGCGGAGGCGCACGCCGAGCGCGGTGCTGCGGCTCAGCTGATAATTGAAGGAACCCGGAGCCGCCGCTGCCGCCGCCGGGGGGGGGGGGGGGGGGGAGCTAGTGGAAGTTACTGCCGCGCCACCGAGTCCGGACCGGAGACTTTGGGGCCTAACTAGGTAATTGGGGCGCAGCTCCGGGCGGCGGGGGCAAACCTGGGGGGAGGGGGCCAGCTGAGGGGTTGGGGGGGCGGGGGGAGGAGCTGGAACAGAAAGTCCCAGGAAGCCCGGTTGTGTCATCGCCGCGATTCGGCCCCCGCTTGGCCTGCTCCCGGCGCCGGCGGCGGCAGAGCCGCGGAAGGACCGGGCCGGGGGTGGACGGGAGAGACGTTCGAGGGCCGCCGCGGCCGGAGGGACCGGGGCCCGGCGGGAGGCAGGGGTCGCTGGGTCCCTCCTCCGGCTCCCCGCAATGAGAAGGACCCTTCAGAGAACCGGGGTAAGGCTTGCGGGTGTTGGGGAGCTCGGCGGGGGTCGAGAGGGGCCGGAAGTGGGCTTTGGAGCTTGGAGGGTGTCTGGGAAGAGAGAAAGTGGGGGGCCGGAAGTGCAGGTGGGGGGTGTGAAGACGGCAAGGGTTCCCCGGAAATGGGACGAGGGGCCCGGAAATCGGGAAAGGGGTGGCTCCGGGGCTGTGGACGGCCCGGAAATGGAAACTAGGGAGCAGCTCGAGTGACAACAGTTGTGGGAAGCGAGGGTCAGAGGAGGGAGAGGCCGGAGTGACTTTAGACCGCAGTAAGGGGTTTCCTGCCCAGGGGGACGGCGAGGGACGGTTGAGGGAGGGCGAGCCCGGAGACGGGGTCTGCGCGGGGCAGTTTTTTAAGCCGTGGGAAGTTGAGGCTGAGGGAGGATGATGACATGGGGGGCATGCAGGGAGGCCTAAAGAAGCCAAGAAACTTGACTGAGAGGAATAGAGTATCCTTTTAAATAGATCAGAATGGAAATTGGTGGTAGGTGGGTTTAACTAGGACTTGGGGGAGGGAGGTGGGCCAATTGTCACCCCAATCGTATTAGCATTCAGAGCGAGTCAGGCGATTAATTTATTTATATGTGGATTACATAAAACCTATTACAACGTTTGTCCATCAGTGCAGCCCCTCTCCTTCCTTCTCCATAGTGAGTGGGTTTTCTAGTACAGGAACAAGTTGGAGGGGAGTTCGAATAACGAAGGTAGTAAAACCTCAAATCCTGTCTTCCTCAGCGTCTTTCCCTTCCTCAGAATAAGAAATCCTTCATTTCTTAGACGGAAAAATACGGAAAAACATAAAAGCACATGTAAATGGGGGGAAATCACACGTTTGAACTGCTGGTGGGGGACAGGAGAGAATTGGTTACCTTACGTGGTGAGGAGAGAACGGAAGGGGCAGCTTCCAAACCCTTAAGACAGATCTGTTTGTTTTTTTGATAATGCTGTTTTACTTTGTCTGGGGGAGGTTTAGCCTAAGCATCGAGTCTGGTGGTGGGCATAGTTTAATTGCTTCGTTAGTTAACTCGGGGAGGGAATGTGTCTGTGTGTAAAGGTTGGGCCGGTGCGGGGGGGCGGGGGGGCGGGTACGGTTAATAGCGCAGTGAATCCGTTCTAAGTGGACGTCTAACTGCTCTCCTGCTGTCTCCCTTCCTAGTCGCGGTCCTCAATCTTGTCTGGGCTGCCAGATCACCCGATCTCCGGGCTTTACTCCGTTTTGTAGGCCTTTTAGTGATGTGTTTAACTTTCTATTCCTCTCGAGACTCTCATTAGATATTTTTGGCATTTCATTTTTTAAAGACCTAGCAAGTTGAGGCTCAGAGTCTCCTCTTTAAAAGCCGAACAAAAAATACGGGGTAGAAAGTTGAAAGAGCTATTGAGTGGGGTAAAAAACCGACGCTCAGAACAAAGGTCCTAGTTGTGTTAGAAAAAAAGGCAAGAGGCCTGTATATGAGGCCTGTGTGTGTCGCATTTACACCCCGGGGGGGTTGAGGAATGGAATTAGTAGAGGTTTAGAGACAATAAATTGTAGAGGATTTTATTGAGGCTGATTTTCATATTTATCACATGGAAAGTGATCAATATTAAGTGTAAGTTTTAAAGTATACAAAATTTCTAATTCTTTCTTTTGACACTTCCTCCTGTGTGTTCAGCCCCAGAAATGTTGAACTACTGTAACTATCTTTGTGAGATTGAGGGAGTTTTTATTTCATTTATTTTAAGCTTAAGAGTACATAACATGATTGGGGTTTGTGGGCTTTGTACACGTCTGCCCTTTCTATGAATGTGCCAGTATCCATAAGAATTGGAAAACTGTAATTAAGATTATCATTGTTTCCATTAAATCCCCAGTTTTTCAGGAGTGTGAGCAGTTTTTAAGTCTGTTTAGCTGACATTTATATTACTTAGTTTGTGTCTATGAACAGGCTTTTTTTTCTTTTTTTCTTTGTTTTCATTTACTTTCAAAAAGTTTGAGAACAGTTTTGGCAGTTAGAGTTCCAGAAGGTGCTAAACTGTAGTAGTTACATTTAAAAAACGGATGGGATGTTGGGTAGATCATGGTGAAATCAGTACTTTCACCTGGCAAAGCAAATTTGTAGTAATGTGTGATTCCATGTATGATTCCTTTCCCGTTGTAACTTTTTTTTTTTTTTTTTTAAGACAGAGTCTCGCTCTGTCACCCGGGCTGGAGTGCAGTGGTGCAGTCTAGGCTCACTGCAACCTCTGCCTCCCGGTTCAAGTGATTCTCCTGCCTCAGCCTCCTGAGTAGCTGGGATTACAGGCACGCGCCACCATGCCCGGCTAATTTTTGCGTTTTTAGTAGAGACAGAGTTTCACCATGTTGGCCACCTCGGGTGATCCGCCCACCTTGGTCTCCCAAAGTGCTGGGATTACAGGCGAGAGCCACTGCACCGGCCCCAGTGTAACTTTTAAGATTATTGTATTTATGTTATCTAGACAAGGTTTTAATATCCTTTGTTTTAGGGTTGTCATCTTAGCAAAGAAAACATCACTGGCTTGGAAATTCACACGCTACTGATTAGTAGCTTTGTGACCTTGAGCTAGTCACTTAACCTATCTGGTCTTCATTTATTTTATCTGTAAAATGGGAGTGGGTAATCTCTATTTTACCTCACTGGGTGGTTGTGAAACCCAGCAGATGTAATGACTGTGGGAAAAAAACAACATGCTAAATAAATAAATAAATTTTAGAAAATTACATTAGCTGTTTTGAGTTCATTTTTAAAAGATACAGCTTCTCATTAGTGGTGGTGGTCCGTGGGGCAGGGGAGATTTAATGTAAAGTAGGTTGAAGGTACAAAGTTATAGAACTTTATAATTTGAAATTGCTGCTTAATTGGTAGTAGAATTTGGGTCTAATTTTTGTCTTTTTAAAGTTACCTTCTTTTTTTGACATCAGCATGCCAGATACTTGTTTGCCATCATTCTACCTAATAAACTTGTTTATTTGTTTAAAGAAACTTCAAATTTGTTTACGTTTTTTATTGACAAAATTCGTACCTTTTCTGGTTTGTGACTCATGAAATTGAGTTAATGTAAGAGATTACAATTAGAGAATAATGCTTCTGAATCCTGGTCACTGTTTTCTGCAGAACCTACGGAACTTTCCCTCCTTTTAAGTGGCTGGGTAGGGATCTTTTTGAGCAAATGTGATACCAGTTGCTCCTTTATTTTTTTGTTTGCTATTTGGTGGACTCAAGTCAAAACAGCAACCTGCTTGGTTTTTTTTATCTTCACTGAAATCGCTCCTTGCAATTGCTTGTTTGACATGGAGTTTTCCCTCTTTTAAAACAAGCAAGCACCCACTATGTACAGAAAAACATAGAAGATAAAGGATGTAAAGAACAACTTACAATTCATCCCTTCAAATTGCTTCCTCAAACAAGTTTTTATCTGTGATCTTTATATTTCTGATTATCTGTACTTGCTTCATTTCTGCATTACAATATTGTATTTGTTGACATGTGTTGCTTTTGTTTCCCTGACTGGATTATAGGCTTCCTGAGGGCAAGGATGATTTCATATCAATGTGGTATGTGTGAAGGTATGCTAATAAACCTGATTGGTCTGGATGAGGTGGCACTGGAGGTGGGGAGTTGGGAGGCGGGAGGATCTCTTGAAGCTAGGAGTTGTAGCCCAGGCAACATAGTGAGACTGTCTCCCCAAAAAAGAAAAAATTAGCAGGGCATGGTGGCATGTGTCAGTAGTTCTAGGCAACTCTGGAGGCTGGAGCGGAAGGATTGCTTGAACCCAGAGATTCAAAGTTAATAGTTATGATCACGCCACTGCACTCCAACCTGCTTGGAAGGGTTCTTTGATCCCGGCAGATTCGTCAGAATGCTTTCTGTTGGTTGGTTCAGTGATCATGGCCTCTTCACATCACCCCTGACTAATGTGCCATTAAAGTGCATGGATGGATATCAACTGTCACTGCCATGTTTTAGTGTTAAGCCAGTGGCTTATTCTGTGCCACTTTTTTCATAGGCCAAGCTTTAGTTAATAAGGCCAAGCCTGAGGGGAGTCCAGGCCAAATAGGGTGGAAGAGTAAAAATCTGGTGGACATTACAGAATAAATATAATTTTTAGATTGTTGTATATAATCTTAGTGCTTGGTAATTTTTTTTTTGAGACAGAGTCTCGCTCTGTCGCTCAGGCTGGAGTGCAGTGGCGCAATCTCGGCTCACTGCAAGCTCTGCCTTCTGGGTTCACGCCATTCTCCTACCTCAGCCTCCCAAGTAGCTGGGACTACAGGTGCCCGCCACCATGCCCTGCTAATTTTTTTATATTTTTAGTAGAGACGGGGTTTCACTGTGTTAGCCAGGATGGTCTCGATCTCCTGATCTCGTGATCCCCCCGCCTCAGCCTCCCAAAATGCTGGGATTGCAGGCGTGAGCCACTGCACCCGACCAGTGCCTGGTAATTCTTAACGTGTAGTGTAGTATAGTGTAATGTAAGCTTTACTGGTGTATTTTCTTTTGGTACTTGTGTATCATTTCAGCAGCTGTGTTACAGACTTGAAGACATAACCTCAAAGCAGCTGTTCTGTACCTCTCTGCTGGGTTTCTCTGTGCATAATGGATGCTTGCTGTTATTTGTAATAAATAGATAAGTATACTGATGCTAGACCTGTCCCTTGATTTTTTTTTTTAAGGTAAAATTTAACTCAGCTAATGTCTTGGGTTTTTAAAAAATGTAGTTCTTTAATATCCTCACTTACTGATAATTTTAGGTTGTTGGCAAAAAGAGGTTTCCTAGACTGAAATAAGTCTGTTCAGTCATTTTTCTCTGAGGCCTTTTAGATTTTGGTTGTTTCTTGTGATTTCAGTGATTTCATTAAATCATTGGATAGAAGAAAAAGGAACTTAACTCATTATTCAGGCTTACATGCTTTTTTCTTGAGAGTGCAGAAGCTATTGGCAGTAGTCAGGTTTCATGGTTATGCTTGCTTGTTTGTTGAGACGGAGTCTCACTCTTGTCGCCCAGGCTGAGTGCAGTGGCGCAATCTCGGCTCACTGCAGCCTCCACCTTCCGGGTTCAAGCGATTCTCCTGCTTCAGCCTCCCAAGTACTGGGATCACAGACAGGCGCCACCATGCCCGGCTATCATGGTTATGCTTGATTTAAAAAGTCATTCAGGTGGTCTAGAGTGAAAAATACCTGCTACTCTGTGTTTTCCTTAATAGCACTGTTCAAGTGATTGTCTGATTTGAAGGCAAGACTTAGGTTCCAGTCCTAGCTATGCACTTCCCATCTTTGTAACCTTGGGCAAATAATTTAACTTAGTACTTTGTGAGCTTCAAGTGCCTAATCTGAAAAATCTGATTATTACTACCTAACCTAGAGTCAATTGTCATTTATATGCTAGACATTCTGTATTTAGATTAGGCTCCACAGATGAATTGGAACACAAAGCCCTTTCTCCATTTGTTTACAGTACTGTCGGCCATTGCCTCATTTGTTAAAACTCTTTTAACTCCAACATACCTCTGTTATATGCATAGGTATCCTACTTGAAACATTTGACCAGACCCCGTGGCTCATGCCTGTAATTCCAGAACTTTGGGAGGCTGAGGCAGGAGGATCGCTTGAGCCCAGGAGTTTGAGACTAGCCTGAGCAGCTTAGTAGAGACCTTGTCGCTACTAAAAATCAAAAATTAGCTGGGCATGGTGGCACATGCCTGTAGTCTCAGGTACCTGGGAGGCTGAGGTGAAAGGATTGCTTGAGCCTGGGAGATCAAAGCTGTGGTGAGCTCGAATTGTGCCACTGCACTCCAGCCTGGGAGACAGAGTGAGACCCTGTCTCAAAAAAAAAAATTTTTTTTTGTTTTTTGTTTAATATACAATTGTATTCCTTAGTTGATTATGAATTCTTTAAAGTCCTTAGCCTCCACCCTTCTTTTTTAAACTTTTACAAGGACACTAATCCCAAGCAGTGTCCCTTTTTGTTTCTGCATCTAGCACAGTACCTGGTCCATAATAGGGATTAAGTGTTTGTTGATAGACTAAGTCTTGTGAAAATAAAATAAGATACTTTAAGTGGAAATATTTCGTAATGGCTTAATGTCCTGTTTTTTAAATTTTGATTCATATTTTGCATCGTTAATGCTAAAATGATTGAGACTTTTAGTCAGTATATATTTGGAGACTGCAAGTTACTTTAAATCATACATTTTAAAAGGAATTAGGGCAAGCCATTTTGTTATTCTTTAATTGGACATTATGTGCATAAAATAGTTGATAGTTTAAAGTACATTGAAGACCTAAATAAGTTTTTTTTGAGATTGAGTTTCGCTCTGTTGTCCAGGTTGGAGTGCAGTGGCGCAATCTTGGCTCACTTGTAAACTCCACCTCCTGGGTTCAAGCAATCCTCCTGCCTCAGCCTCCCCAGAGCTGGGATACAGGCGCTTGCCACCACACCCAGCTAATTTTTTGTATTTTTGGTAGAGACAGGTTTCACCATGTTGGCCAGGCTGGTCTTGAACTCCTGACCTCACGTGATACACCCGCGTTGGCCTCCCAAAGTGCTGGGATTACAAGAGTGAGCCACTGCGCCTAACTGATGTTTTAATACAGTGCTAACTGATTAGGGTCTGCAATTTATAATAGTATACATCATTCTAGTTTATTCTGTTTGTTTCTTTTTAGAGAGCATGTACATATTTCTATAAATATGGTGTTATTACCTATACATAGATTTTTGAAGGCTATTTATAAGCATAAGTGTCCATCAGCAAGCCTTCAAGACTTGAAGTTACAGCATTTCAGTGTGTATTTTAATCAACTTGTTGGCTGTCATAACCAATGAGTTCTACCCTGACTTCAAAACTCCTACTCATTCTGCCTGTGGGCAGTGCTCTGAATAAATAGATGTACCTTGTGCTGTCTTCTTAAGGTCAGATTAACTTAAAGTTTTTATATTGGTAAACGTGTGATGCCCTGGAAACCTAAAATGAGTTTTCACAGTAGCCCATCTCTTGAAATTCTCTCTTCAGTTGTAATTTAAGCTGCTTTGTGTCCTTAGAGAGCAGGTTCATAGAGATCATATGAAGGTCCCCTACTTTTTTTGATTCTCAAAAACCAAGTGCTTCTAGTAGCCTTGTAAATAGGAAATATATGCAAATACTACCAACTTCTAAGACCCCAGTGTTTCATAATTCTGTTTGTTTTGCATCCTTGGCTGCAATCAGATTGAACTGTTTCTTCCTCTCTGAACACACCCAGCAACTTTTTAGCGTTTTTGCTTTGGTTTTTTGTCTACTTGAATTGATACCCCTTCCACATCTTGTATCTCTTTATTATTATTATTATTTGTTTTATTTTTTGAGGCAGAGTTTTGCTTTGTCGCCCAGGCTGGAGTGCAGTGGCGCGATCTCAGCTCACTGCAACCTCCACCACCTCCTTGGTTCAAGCAATTCCCCTGCCTCAACCTCCTGAGTAGCTGGGATTACAGACTGACTCCTGATCTCGGGCAATTCACCTGCCTCGGCCCCCTAGAGTTGGAATTACAGGTGTGGGCCACCGCACCTGGCCTGTATCTCTTACAACTATATGTACACACACACTTGACTTTCTTCTAGTGACTCCTTTAAAATTTTTACTCCTTACTCTCCTATTCCCCTTCTGTAACATATTTCAGGATGGCTTTCACATTCTGTCTTATATGATTAGTTGTTTACATCTTAACTTCTTAACTGCATTTTTGGCCTCTTCAAGGTAGAGATCTCATTATTTTATCTTCACAGTGTCTGGCACAAGGCTTCCAACATAATGCATTGTACATGGTAGGTGTACGTGATAGTGTGTTTTGGTGGGACACATTGAGAAACTGTGTTGTAAAATAATATTAGCATCATTTGCCATAATTTACTTGCTTGTTTTCATTTTTCAGGGGTTGGCAGCTGAGTGTAGAATATAAATTTTTCAAAATTAGGCTCATTAAAATCAGCTACTTAAGGAATTGTTAAGGCCTTAGAATAGTTAGTTGGTTACCCCGAATTTAGCATTTGGAGATTATGTTTATTAGATGATGATTTATTTATCAATACATATTTATCAAGTGCTTACTGTGTGCCACAGTTGTGTTTGGCAGAATATAAAAGGAACCTGAAACTTATTCCTTGTCTTTCAAGTTCCGTTATGTTTCATATAGTTGATATTTAACTTACTCCATCACAGCTTATTTGTCTAAAACTATATATAGGAGTATAGTATTTAGCCTAGATAAATATTCTGTAAATACTCTAAATGTAGATTTTTCTGCATTTAGAAAATCTGATATTGGAATGTAAATTAAGAAACATGAATTAGGGCATGATTTGTGGCTATACTAAATAAATTGTTGAAGCACCTTCGTTTACAAATATTCCGCCAGGCGCTGTGGCTCATTCCTGTAATTCCAGCCCCTAGGGAGGCTGAGGCAGGAGGATGATTTCAGCCCAGGAGTTTAGGAACAACCTAGGCAACACAGCAAGACATTGTCTCTACTAAAAATAAAAAAAAAATTAGCCTGATGTGGTGGTGCATGCCTGTAGCCCCAGCTACTTGGGAGGCTGAGGCAGGAGGATCGCTTGAACCCAGGAGGTTGAGGCTGCAGTGAGTCAAGATCATGCCACTGCACTCCAGTCTGGGCCACAGAGTGAGACCCTGTCTCAAAAAACAAAAACAAATATTCATCAGCAGCTAATGTGAGTGTGTATCTGGTTCCATACAAGATCTGCCCTCTTAGAGGGTGCTGAGAAAGAAGAGATTTACAAAAGGAGATTCCTTATCTTGAAATGTACTTTGTTGTAGATGAGTTCAAACTTATAACAGCAGCACACAACGTCTAACATTGTGCATATTTGTTATTGAGTACAAGATTGAGTTTTATACAGTGGGTACTTGGAAGTTTAGAGAGGTTCAGTTCTGGGTCGAAGTTACTGAGGAAGACCAAGAAGAGAGAGGGGCTTAAACTAGCCCTGATTGGAGGACGGTATAGAAGAATGGGGAGCTTAAAGGTGTAATTGTGGTGAGGATCTAATATTAAGGTAAATGAGCTCTCTGGAGTAGAGAGGGTCCATATGTTTGAAATCACAGGAATTGGGCTGAGATTATTGAAGTTCTTAAATGGGAGATCAAGGAATTAGATTTAACAGATTATGTTGAATGATTGTTGATCCCTGAATAGGTGATGATGTGAAAAAAGTATACAAAAATATTTATGAATGAACTGAAAATGAAAATAAAAGTGCTTTTAGATGTTGTTTTTTATGACAGTGCTTCCCTTTCTGGTACTACATATAAAGGTTTTTGTGGTAAGTTTTGGAGGAGATAGAAGTAGTGAAGGTAAAATTTCTTTTTTTTTTTTTTTCCTGTTGTTTAAAATGTTAAATAAGCAGGAGCTGGTTTATTGTCTAAATGACTCACACCAGTCCTCTGTTGGACACACAAGTCTTCCTTTAGTGGAAGCTGCTGCTGTTTGTTCAGTTTTTTTTGATTCAAAATACTTTTTGATACCTAATGCATGATTTTTTGTGAGTTGTCCTCAGTAATTTGTAAGTCTTATTATTGGGACTTTAAAGGGAAACTTTTGCTTAACATTCAATACAGTGAAATTATGTTTAAAACAAAAGTGAATTGTGGTTTAAATATTTAAATACTTTTTTTTTCCTAGCCATTACTGACTCTGGGATATTTAAATACTTTAAAAAAGTATAAATTAATATTACATAGTTTAATCAAATTAAATATTCTAATAAAATGTTTGCTTTGCACTCTGCATAGTAGTTACCCCTTTGTTTTTAAAATTTTGACACATGTATGTATTTTTGGGGCACTTAGTAATGTGTCAATACATACAATGTATAGTAGTCAGATCAGGGTAATTAGCATACCATCATCACAGATATTTATCATTTCTTTGTGTTGGGACGTTCAATATCTTCCCTCTAGCTCTTTGAAACTATGTATTAAACTATAGTCACCCTGCAGTGGAATAGAACAGGAGAACATACTCTTCCTATCTAGCATAATTTTATATCCTTTAACAAATACTGTTACTTTTATACAAGTAGGTACACAGGATTTTAAAAATGAGAAATTAGGTTATATGGTGCCTAAAGAGAAACTAAATTTTTTTTTTTTTTTTTTTTTTGAGACGGAGTCCCGCTCTGTCGCCCAGGCTGGAGTGCAGTGGCGCGATCTCGGCTCACTGCAAGCTCCACCTCCCGGGTTCACGCCATTCTCCCGCCTCAGCCTCCGAGTAGCTGGGACTACAGGCGCCCGCCACCACGCCCGGCTAGTTTTTTGTATTTTTAGTAGAGACAGGGTTTCACCATGTTAGCCAGGATGGTCTCGATCTCCTGACCTCGTGATCCACCCGCCTCGGCCTCCCAAAGTGCTGGGATTACAGGCTTGAGCCACCGCACCCGGCCTAAATTTTTTTTTTTTCAGTGTTCTGATAGCTATAATATTTAGCTTTTTTTTTAGCAGCTTTTATTTCTAGTGTGTTCCTACTGACTTTCCTAATTGCGGTTTGGATTAATTTGATTCTTATGTAGAAAGCAGAGATGTTAGCTATGCAGATTTATGACTCAGAATTGTACCTGTTTGGGGAGTAAGGAAGGCCGTATCGTGCAACATTTTGTGGACTTACTTTAGAATAAAAATATTCGTGCAGTCTATATGTTTTACTGCTGTAGCACAAGAGTGCCTATTTTTCTGCAAAACAACCACCCAACTTCATGTATTTTTTCCTTTATGAAACATGTGTTTTCATTTCTTCTCACCTAGGGAAAGCAGCTTAGTCTCAAGGGAATTTGACCCTGATCTCTACCCCTCCACCCCAGGTCCAAATGCATTTGTGCCCTTCCCCCAGTAGATGGCAACAAGTAGGCTGATGTTTAAGAAGATTCAGTAGTCTTAACTTTGTGATCAGACCTATTTGCTAATTATTTCTCAACTGTCATTAGTAATGTTAGTGTTGATTTTTACATTCTGGCCTCAAAATCCTTTCAGAAAACTAGACTGTTAATCGCAGAGTTCATCTTTTTTACTCTACTCTTCATCCTGCCTTTTGAAAAGTGTTGCCTTTCCAGTTGCTGATATGAACTAAGACTTGGGGAATTTCAGCCTTTGGTGTGGTGCTGTAAGATAATCTGCTTCTGCCTCTTCTAACCATCTAGTATTACTTTTCAGCTGCCTGTATATTAGGCCATGACATTTTTTCCAGGTATCTTGTCATTGCAGAAACTAAGGACTACCGAAAGGAATTACTGAAGAGCTAATACACCGTCATTTTCTATCTTCATTGTGGTACCTGTTTTAATCGATACTCAGTTTGTTTCTTGAATAAGTTAAAGAATTGGTAAACTTAGGTTTGCTGGAATACCACAGTTTCTTTCTCTTCTGTAAAATGGGTCTACTGCCTAACTCGCATGTTTACTGATATTCAGCCATGGTGTTACGGTTTTGTTTCTTATTACTAAAAAAGAAAATGAAGGTGATTCATAATTACAGAGTTAACTTCTAAGAGTTTTCTGTATCTCAAGAAATTTAGAACTTTTTCATGATTCCTGCTGAGTTTATTTAAATTTTTAATGCAATAGTAAAGGATTTGGGAAGTTTTCCATATTTCTTCAGACAGTTGTAAAGTTAGGAATGGCTTAATCTATAGTTATTTTAAGGAGTGTAAAATCAAGGACTTAGTAAAACAACAGTTCTAAAAAAATTCTGGAATTGTTTCTATTTTAAGGGCTAGTATTAGAATCATGGCACAAGGAAAGAAGTTATCTTGGTTTCAGCAACTGCTGCATTTATCTCAAAGGTGTTGCTTGAATTATATGTAGCAGTACTCTCAGACCTAGAAAAGCAATCATTTAAGGCATCTCAGTGAAGTTACTCTAGCAGTGGATATAGAATTAATACATGTGAATTATAAGCAAATGGTATATATTACTAAGTTTTTTTTTGTTTTTAGAGTTAGGTGTCTCACTCTGTCACCCAGGCTGGAGCATAATGGTACAATCATGGCTCACCATAGCCTTGAAAGCCCTTGGATCATGTTATCCTCCTGCCTTCACCTCCTGAGTAGCTGAGACTGTAGGCTCGCACTACCATACCTGGCTGTTTTGTATTTTTTTTGGTAAAGACAGAATCTTGTTATGTTGCCCAGGCTGGTCCTGAACTCCTGGCCTCATGCAGTCCTCCTGCGTCAGCCTTCTAAAATGCTGGAATTATAGGCATGAGCCACTGTACCAAACTTTTTTCTTCTTTTTTAGATGAGGTCTCTGCTGTCAACCAGGTTGGAGTCTAGTGGCACAATCACTGCTTACTGCAGCCTTGACCTCCTGGGCTCCAGCGATCTTCCCACCTTAGCCTCTTGACTAGCTGGGACTACAGATGTGCACCACCACATCCAGCTAATATTTTAATATTTTTTTTTTTTTTGGTGGAGCCAGGGCCTCCCTATGTTGCCCAGGCTGGTCTCAAAGCCTTAGGCTCAAGTGATCCTTCCACTGTGGCGTGGCCTCCCAAAATGCTGAGATTACAGGCATGAGTCACCACTCCCGGCCCTTATCAGCATATAATAAGTATTTCTGAACACTTCTTATTTCAAGCCACAGACTAAGATTTGGGATTATAAAGATACATAAAATGTAGTCCTTGGCCTGGAGTTTATAATCTTAAAGGGAGAGTGGTAAACTTGGACAAAACTAACATAAAATCTCTTTTTTTTTTTTGAGACAGAATCTCACTCTGTCACCCAAGCTGGAGTGTAGTGGCGTGATCTCAGCTCACTACAACCTCGGCCTCCCAGGTTCAAGTGGTTCTCCTGCCTCAGCCTCCTCAGTAGGTGGGACCACAGGCATGTGCCACTGTGACTGGCTAATTTTTTTTATTTTTTGTAGAGGGATCTCACTGTGTTGCCCAGGTTAGTCTTGAACTCCTGGCCTCAAGTGATCTGCCCACCTCGGCCTCCCAGAGTGCTGGGATTACAGGCGTGAGCCATCATGTCTGGCCGCATAACTTCCCAAAGTGCTGGGATTACAGGTGTAAGTCACCATACCCAGCAGCATAAAATCTCTTAAACTGAATTGTGAGACATTATGCAGATGCTTTGTAAGATGACCGACTGTTTGGAATAAAGAATATGGCAAAAATATTACCAAGATATTTCTCAGAATAGTTACATTATTTGCATCTGTGTATATTTGCCCACCTTGAATTCAGAATTAAATTCCTGGTTCCCTTTTTGATGTGTCACTATAAAAGGTATATAATATAGTCTAATGATCTAGGTTAGCCCACTGGTGTGGAAGATGAATAAGAATATTAAGAAAAGGCATCTTGAATAATATTAGCAACTAACCTGTATTGAATTCTTCCCTTGGCTCAGGGCTGGGCCCGTGGTACTTTATATAAGTTAGCACAGTCTCTGTGGATGGAGGATAATGTGATAATGTCTAAATAATAGTAAGTTTAGTGAAGTGGTTAAGAGCGAACACTGAGATTCAGTTTAAATCTAGGCTCCAACATTACTAGTTGAAGAACCTTTTTTTTTTTTGACACTAGTTCTCCCATCTGTGAAATGGGAGTAAAAATAGTATTTATATCCTGATTGTTATGAGGATTAAATTAGTTAATATATGTAAAACATTTAAAACAATGCCTGGTATAGGATAAGTGCTTGCATTTAAGCTATTATTATTATTGTTATTTTTTTCTAGAGATAAGGTCTCTCTCTGTTGTTTAGACTGGAGTGCAGTTGTGTGATCATATCTCACTGCAGCTTCGAACTTGTGGGCTCAAGTGGTCCTCTCACCTTGGCTGCCGAGTAGCCACCATGCCTGGTTCATTTTTTATTTATTGTAGGGATGAAATCTTGCTACGTTGCCCAGGCTGATCTTGAACTCTTGGCCTCAAGCAATCTTCTTGCCTCAGCTTCCTCAGCATTGTAAGATGTATTTTTAGTAACCATTCCTTTTGAGAGACAGTGTTTTTATTTTCCTTTCCTTTGCATCTGAAAAGACAGTTTTGAGAAGGTGGATTTTTCTGATACTGTCTTGGAATTATTTGAGTGGTAGAAATTTAGAATTGAAATGAGATCATTGCGAGAATTATGGACTCTGCAGCAAGATGAACTTGGGTTTTCCTTGTTGTTTGACCTTGAGCATGTTACTGTGTAAAATATAGAAAATACTACTTTTCAGGATTCTTTTCAGGTTTTAATGAGTAAATGAAGTTCTTACCTAGCAGAGCGCCTGGTTCTCAGTTAAGTGATCAAATAGTATTTGTTTTATTGTAAATGTTAATAGTTCTCCTAAATGGTACCTTATTTTCACAGTTGGTGGAAATGTATAAAGTTAGTCAACAGTGTGTATATATTTTTAAGATGTTATAATTGAGATTTTGAGTAAATTTAATGGACAATTAAAGTGGAACCTAAAAATTGGAAGGAAAAATAACCCTGACCCGGATTACACACTTAGAAAAGTTTTGTGGGGGGCCGTTTCTAAATTTGATTCAAGTTCAAGTGTTTTATCACTGCTAATTATAGTCTCTTTGACTACTTACAGTTTCAAATAAATAAGGTCAGTGTTAGCAGTGTGATATGGAATATGTTTTTTGATGTCTTTATTTTGATATAGTCACAGATTTATAAAAATCTTGCAAAAATAGTATAAGGAACATCCCATATTCCTCTTTACCTAGTTTCAAGGTCTTTTTTTTTTTTTTTTTTTTTAACTGTTGGAGGTAAATTTTTTTAATTTTTTTTTTTTTTTTTGGGCATTTTTTTTTTCTCTTGAGACTGAGTCTTATTCTGTTGCCCAGGCTGGAGTGCAGTGGTACGATCTCAGCTCACTGCAACCACCACCTTCCAGGTTCAAGCAATTCTCCTGCCTCAGCCTCTTGAGTAGCAGGGACTACAGGTGCCCACCACCATGCCCAGCTAATTTTTGTGTTTTCAGTAGAGACAGGGTTTCACCACGTTGGCCAGGATGATCTTGATCTCTTGACCTTGTGATCCGCCTGCCTCAGCCTCTCAAAGTGCTGGGATTACAGGTGTGAGCCACTGCGCCCGGCGTAATTTCTTTTTTGTAATTAATGGAAATCTTTTTTTTTTTTTTTTTGAAATAGATGTAAAACCTGATGAAGAATGATGCAGTAAACATGCTTGTTTGTTTGTTTGTTTGTTTGAGACAGTCTCGCTCCGTCAGCTAGGTTGGAGTACAGTGGCACAATCTCAGCTCACTGCAACCTCCACCTCTTGGGCTCAAGCAGTTCTCCTTCCTCAGCCTCCAGAGTAGCTGGGATCACAGGCGTGTGCCACCATGCCCAGCTAATTTTTGTATTTTTAGTAGAGACGGGGTTTCACCATGTTGGCCAGGTTGGTCTCCAACTCCTGACCTCAGGTAATCTGCCCACCTCGGCCTCCCAAAGTGTTGAGATTACAGGCGTGAGCCACCGTGCCCGGCTATGAACACGTTTATGTGGTTCTTCAACAGTTATTATATAAGTGTTGATTTTTCAGAATGTTCTGAATGCACTGTAATGTTTTGTTCCTGACTTGTGGCCATCATTAGTGAACGTTAGTTTATTATACTTAGCCTTAAGGCCCTCATTGGCTGTTGGATACTCCTAAATAGCCTGCTTTTTATAGAACTTAATTGCTTTGTGCAGTGAGTGTCCTCTCCTTGCTCTGCTTGATGGGCTTCTTGGTGTTCAGGTACTGTGAGCTACACCCTCCTCCCCCAGCTTTTAATGTGCATTGAGTTGCAAAACTACTTGCTAGACTTGTGTACCTTAAGTTCAGAGTAAAGGCTTGCATTATGTGGCTTTAAGACAGTGATAATTTTGGTAGCTCAAAGGTATTTTTAAAAGTATATTCGTTATTCTCAGCACTTTGTTACCTGAAGGGATCAATAACGCTTTTGTTGTTTTTGAAGATGGTTTAGACCTCTTGTGTCTGAAAACTGCTTTAAGAGACTGCAGAGAAGACAGTAAAATAACTGAGGACCTTATTCTACAAGTGAGGGTCTGTGGTGTGCTGGGCATACATTATTGTGTATAACCTTTTGCCCTTGACTCTTTCAAAATACATCTTCTCTCTTCCTAAACGACTTTGTCTTTTTGCCTGCTATAGCTTGGTAATGACTCCTACTATCTGCACCTGCCCACTTGAAGAGTCTTTTTAAACACACTTCTTTTTTTTTTTTTTTTACACGGAGTTTCGCTCTTGTTGCCCAGGCTGGAGTGCAGTGGTGCAATCTCAGCTCACTGCAACCTCTACCTCCCAGGTTCAAGCAGTTCTCCTGCCTCACCCTCCCTAGTAGCTGGGATTACAGGCATGTGCCAGCACGCCTGGCTAATTTTGTATTTTTAGTAGAGATGGGTTTCTCCATGTTGGTCAGGCTGGTCTCACACTCCCAACCTCAGGTGATCCACTTTCCTCGGCCTCCCAAAGTGCTGGGATTACAGGCGTGAGCCATGCGCTCGGTCTAAACATACTTTTTATTTTAGGTCAGTTTCAGATTCACGGAAAAGCTTCACAGATAGAGTTCTCCTGTATTTCACATCCAGTTTCTCTTTATGAAGATCTTAACATTAGTATGGTACATTTGACACAACTAATGACCCAGTATTGACTCATTATTATTACCTGTACTTCATTTGGATTTTCACCTAATGTCTTTCTGTTCCAGGATCCCGTCCAACGTGTCACGTAACATGTATTGAATGACTTTTTAAAACGTATGCTTTTTGAGGCATTTATTTCTGATTATAAAGTATAGAGCAATTGTTAAAATTTGAATAAAGAAAACTAAGAACCACCCCCAATTTTCCCACCTATCATATGATGAACATTTTCCTGTTACATTATTAGTTTTTCATTAATGTGCTTTATATTTACTTAACCATAATTGTCAATCTTTTTCCCTTTGTCAGATTATTTCTTTTCTTTTGGAGTTGGAGTCTCACTCTTGCCCAGGCTGGAGTGCAGTGGCATAATTTTGGGTCACTGCAGCCTCCACCTCCTGGGTTTAAGCAATTCTCCTGCCCAGCCTTTCAAGTAGCTGGGACTTACAGGCTCACACCACCACAGCTGGCTAATTTTTGTAATTTTAGTAGAGACAGGGTTTCACTATGTTGACCAGGTTGGTTTCGAACTCTTGACCTCAGGTAATCCATCCTCCTTGGTTACCCATGCTGGGATTACAGGTGTAATCCACCACACCTGGCCAAAAACTATCACTAATAATCCTTTTTAGAAATATTAGCTTTGTACTCATATCTGTGAAGCCGCGCTTTTTTGAAAAATTAAATTAAAAAAAATTTTTTTTTGAGACAGGGTCTTGCTCAGTTGCCCAGGCTGGAGTGCAGTGGCTTCATCTTGGTTCGCTGCAGCCTTCACTTTCTGGGCCCAAACGATCCTCCTGCCTCAGCCCTCCTGAGTAGCTCAGACTACAGGCGTGCATCACGACGTCTGGCTAATTTTTTTTTTCTTTTGTATTTTTGGCAGAGACAACATGGGGTTTCACCATGTTGCCCAGGCTGGTCTTGAACTCCTGAGCTCAAGTGATCTGCCTGCCTTGGCCTCCCAAAATGTTGGGATTACAGGTGTGAACCACCGCACCTGGCCGAAGCCATGTTTTTAAATGAAATCTTCCTCCCTTATCTTTTGTATTACCTTGGAGTATCCTGTATTAACTTGGGATGCTTGTATTAACTTGTAGTATCTTTTGTATTACCCTTGTGCAGGATGTGACTCTTTGCTTTTGGTAGCCCAATGGGAAGATTCAGAAGGCTCCTTGTTGTGGCTCGCAGGCTCCTACATGGCCACCTCTCTGACATCATCTCCTGCTTTTCTTGCCTTCTACTTGCTCCTGCTCCGTGAAATGTCATCTTCTAGATCTTAATGGCTGTTTCTTCATGCGTAAGGTTTTAGCTCAGATGGCCTTACTTGGTCACCCTATCCAAAATAATTCCTTTTTCTGATAGGAACCTTTTTACCTGCAAGTGAATAGAAAACTTGACCAAGAAGGCCTTAAACAGATTGGGGTTTGTTTTTCCTTGCACGACATGGTTCATTTGCACAGTGGTTCCAGCAAGGGCCAGGCTCTGTGTGTTTCTGCTCTGCCATTCTAAGCAGCAAGTGGTTCTCATGGTTACTGAATGGCTGTCAAGGCTTGAAGTCATTGTGTCCATTGCATTTGAGTCAGGAAGAAGAAAAGATACTGTTGTGTTCCTATTGTTGTTTATCTAGAAAGCAAAAGTATTCCTAGAGGATGCCTAGCCTGTCTCCCTGTATGTCTTATTACTGACAACTGGATCATACTTCTGGCAAAAAAAAACAAAAAACAAAAAACCCGCACACAGTAATGGTATTTTGTACACAGCCAGGTTTAGACCATTGGCTTTTAAATTCTTCTGATATGCAGTCTAATATGAATGACCTACTGTGTGCCACCACTGTATGTGAAGGCATATCTGCGTAACTGAAGTAAGTTGCAGGAGCTGTGCTTAATGATTATGCGTGCTCTATTTTATTTTCTCTGTTTCATTTGAAAGTTGTGGTTAGGACCTTTTAAGTCTGGAGGCCCTTAACCTTTTTTGAAGCATAGATTCTTTAGCAGTCTGAAGCTTGTGGATACCTCAGAATAATATTGTTAAATTCACAAAATTGATACCCATAAGTTTAAAAAAATCAAAGATCTCAAAATGTTGAAGTCTAGCTCTCAAACTGTGAAAGCTGGTATGTAATCAGTAATATGTTTATTAGCACTGTCAGTAACGATCTAGCAGCTTCTCAGTTGAGTGTAAAGGATAGTTTGAGGTATCTGCAACAATTGAATGTGATATAATATCTGTGATTTCTCTTGGTACAAACTTAAAGATACCGCCAATAATGCTGTGGTTTGTTGCTTATTCATATGAGAAAGAAATGTTAAAATTCTTTTTTTTTGGGGGGGGGGGACGAAGTCTTGCTGCATCACCTAGGCTGGAGTAGTGTGGCACCATCTTGGCTCACTGCAACCTCCACCTCCCGGGTTCAAGTGATTCTGCCTCAGCCTCCCGAGTAGCTGGGACTGTAGGCACACACCACTATGCGCAGCTAATTTTTGTATTTTTAGCAGAGACGGGATTTCACTAAATTGGCCAGGTTGGTCTTGAAATCCTGACATCAAGTGATCCACCTGCCTTTGCCCCACAAAGTGCTAGAATTTCAGGCGTGAGCCACCACGCCTGGCTTAAATTTCAATTAGAGGTTAGTGAAATTATTTCTTCTATACCACATATAAGAATCCTTGTTATGAACCAGTGGTCTAAATTGATTTCAAGCCTCTAATCTTGAAGTTGGAACAAAATAACTGGCTTTAGCCCAATCGTGACTCATCGCTGAGGGCAAGGGAATAGCCCGCTTCCTGGGAGGTAAAGGCGTTTGTAGCCGGATTCTTTTAGCAGGGAAGAAAGGTGGGGTAGTTGGAATTTGGTTAGGGAACCCTGTCTGCTACCATCTTCTGTGTGTAGTCTCTACTTCCTATTATCTTTTTCTTACTCTCTTCCCACTGCTTAGTTTTCCTCCTAGAACTGTCTAATAATTGCTGTTTGTCTGCTGAGCCTGGTAGAGTGTATGTTCCTCGAGGGAAAAGACTGTCTTATTACCTTCCAGTTCCTAAAAAGCTGTTCTGAAGTAGGGTAACAGTAAAAATAAAATTCGTTTTTTTTTTTTTTTCTTTTGAGACAGTCTCATTCTGTCACCCAGGCTGGAGTGCAGTGGCGCGATCTCGGCTCACTGCAGTCTCCGCCTCCCAGGTTCAAGCAGTTCTCCTCCCTCAGCCTCCCAAGTTGCTGGGTTTACAAGTGTGCACCACCACCCCAAGCTAATTTTTGTGTTTTAAGTAGAGGCAGGGGGTTTCATCATATTGACCAGACTGGTCTCCAGCTCCCGACCTCAGGTGATCCACCCGCCTTAACCTCCCAAAGTGCTGGGATTACAAGCGTAAGCCACCACGCCTGGCCAAAGTGAACCACTGCGCCTGACCAAAGTTTTCCTTTTTATGTAAGACTTTTGAAGGCAGAAAGCATTTTCTGAACAAAATAGAATTTTTAAAAACAGCTTTATTGAGCCGGGCGCGATGGCTCATGCCTGTAATCCCAGCACTTTGGAAGGCTGAGGCGGGCAGATTACCTGAGGTCAGGAGTTCAAGACCAGCCTGGCCAACATAGTGAAACCCTGTCTCTACTAAAAATACAAAAATTAGCTGGGCGTGGTGGCACATGCCTGTAATCCCAGCTACTAGGGAGGATGAGGCAGAAGAGTTGCTTGAGCCCGGGAGATGGAGGTTGCAGTGAGCCAAGATTGTACCACTGCACTCCAGCCTGGCCAACAGAGCAAAACTGTCTCAAAAAAAAAAAAAAAGAAAAAAGAAAAAAGAAAACAGCTTTATTGAGATACAATTCACATGCCATATGGTTCACCTATTTACAGTAGGGAGTCCTTTTTTTTTTTTTTTTTTTTTTAAAAGATAGTCTCGCTCTGTTGCCCAGGCTGGAGTACAGTGGCACAATCTTGGCTCACTGCAACCTCTGCCTCCCGTATTCAAGCGATTTCCCCTGCCGCAGCCTCCGGAGCAGCTGGGACTACAGGCATGCGTCACCACACCCACCTAATTTTTGTATTTTTAGTAGAGACAGGGTTTCACCATGTTGGCTGGGGTGATCTCCAACACCTGACCTCAAGTGATCCACCCCTGTTGGCCTCCCACAGTGCTGGGATTACAGGCATGAGCTACTGTGCCTGGCCAAATTCTATTAACTTTTAGGTTAAATTTTAGAATTAATGTTGTAATGTGTTGTCTTCTTAGTTAAAAATCTTAACTGAAAAATGCCTTCATCATCTGTAGTATGGGACTGCAAATGGAAACTATCTGTTATTTGGATTTCTCTTTAGGAAGAAATACCCCATTGGCAATTTCAATTCACTATTTCTACTTAAATTATTTGAATTTAAACATCTTGTTAACTAGAAAATACGTTTATTGGTTATGATAGTGTCACTTAAAGAAGGTTAGATAGGAAACAGTTATTGGAAGATGCCAAATTCATTTCAGAACCAAATTATAGTGGTGACTCTACTTTTTTGCAAAACAATTTACCAGGTTTCTGTTTGTTTTTTAATTCCTAAGTTGTAGAAGTTCAACTAAAGCAAAAATGAGATGTGATGGACTCTTAAGAGCTTCCTTTGTATGGCAGTCTGTACATAGTGGGTTAAGTTCTCAAGAATCTCTCCTTAGAAACTTAGAAGTTCTTTTGTGCAACTGTGTTTTGAATAAAGCTCTGTCAGTTAAAAACAAAACAACAGAACTTCCAACACTTTCTTTTTATATGTAACGACTTGTTTTAAAAGACCTATTAGCATCTCCTATATATTTGGCATGCAGTTTGTTTGGAAGATTATAGGTATGAATTGTGTATTTGGATTGTTTTGTCATTTCAGTTGTTTGCATGTTTCAGGCTTTCCTATCAAACCTATCTGCGGTTATATATTGCTCATTCATTCATGCCCCTAGGCCTTTCTGAAGTTCACTCTCTAGAACTCCCTTTTTGCCTCCCATTCTAGACCATTCCGCTTCTCTCTTGGAGAAATACCTTTTTTCATGAGTTCTTATGTACCACCGTTTCCTGGAATGTGTATTGCGACCCCTAGGGCTCGGGTTGCTCTTCTGTAATAGTACTTAGAGTACTACCTTTTACTCCAGTTACTTGTTTCCACTTTGGTCTTCCGTTGGTCTGAGCTTCCCAGCATTCTTTTAAACCTTGCATGCATCCTACCAAAGATTCCAACATCACCACTGGCTATCTGCACACCTCACTTCAAGTTGTCTTTAAAAGAGGGCTTGGGCTAGCTCATGTCTTTCACAGCTAATAGCACAGGGTAGAATCTTTGTCTAGTTTATTCTAGCTCGTTGTTGCTGGTTTTCCTGATTTTTTTTTTTTCCCCGCCTGAGGAAAACCTTAACTGTTCTGTTTTAACACTTTGGAGGTGTGGCAGTACCTCCTGTTTCTACTTCTCTTTACAGTTTTAACTATTTTTCTATTCCCTGTGGCTGAAGAAATGATTGCATATAGAAATTTGGTGGCTAGACCGTGTGCTGTGGCTCTTGGCCAAGGTGGGTGGATTGCTTGAGCTCAGGAGTTCGAGACAGGCCTGGAAATCTCATCTGTATTAAAAAAAAAAATTGATGGCTGTGGTTTTGTTTACCCCTCTTTTTCTTGCTTTACTGGTTTCTTAATGTTTTTATCTTTTACTTCAATAAGGAATGGGAAAAGAAAATACACCATTTTATTATTTCTTGATGATGACTTTTAGTGTATTCAGCAATACTGAGCACAGTGGCTCATGCTTTGGGAGGCCAAGGTTGGAGGAACGTTTGAAGCCAGGAATTTAAGACCAACCTGGGCAATAGTGAGACACTTCCCAACCTCTGTCTCTACAAAAAATATAAATAAATTAGGTGCATGTGGTGGTGCACATCTGTAATTCTGAGGTGGGACGACCACTTGAGCCCAGGAGCTGGAGGTTCTAGTGAGCTTTGATTGTGCTACTGCACTCCAGCCTGGGTGGACAGAGACTTTGTCTTTAAAAAAAAAAAAAAAAAAGGCTATCTGATACAAATGTTAGAGAACAATCTTTTTTTTATACTGTGTATTATCCCTTAAAAGTTGATTTTTTAATTACTGTATATACTATAATACAAATACCTTTAAAGGTCAGTGTGTAAGTAAATTGGCCTGAGAGTCAGGCGACAGGAGTTCTAATTCTAATCTTTAGACACTTGAGCATAGATGAATTTCCTTTGTGTCTTACTTTTTCTGTTAAATGTGAGAAATGCTTTCTCTTGCTATAATTCTGGGGTTATTAGTGTTAAAGAGAGAGACATGTCAGAAGTCTTTGTACACTGTTGTTACTTCGTGCACTGTGGCTTAATTTTGTCTTTGTTATTGGGGGAGATAATCTCTGAATGAGTCAAGTTTACACTAATGTCAATTTGGAGGTGTAAAAAATAAAGCGGGACTTAAAAAAAAATTCAAACATTAATTGAATGCCTGCTTACCTGAGACTATTACCTGACATTTACTATCAATGCGTGTCTAATGAAATCCTTAAGAATGGAATTAGGCAGCTGGACCTTAGGGAAACCAGTATTTCAGAAACTATCATTGTCTCTACTGTCTTTATGTCTGCTGTCTTTTTCTCTCTAAAGACTGCTTTCTGATTTGACCGTATTAAATACAGCCGTTGAATGCTAAACTTAGGTTTTACAATCTAGGTACCCAAAGAGTCTTGGGAGGAGACTCTTGTTGGTCCATCACAGGTTGTTTGTTGAGTCTTGAATTCTAGTTAACTTGTGGCGGGTGTTGTGACTATCTGGAAGAGTATTATGTATTATGTTGCAGCATTCGTAGGAGTCTGTGGGAATGTAGTGGGGGGAGAGAGGAGGCAAACGTGGTTGTCTAATGTAAATACCCACTTGTAGAGGTATCTAACGAAATGTCTTAAGTTTGTGAAGTGCCTTGGGGCTCTTCAGAGTTGTAATTATGCAGAAGTGTAGAGAACTTTAAGGCAAGAAGGTTTTGTAAAACTTCAATAGATAATTATGTTTATTTATTTAGAGACGGAGTCTCACTCTGTTGCCCAGGCTGGAGTGCAGAGGCACGATCTCGGCTCACTGCAACCTCCGCCTCCTGGTTCAAGCGATTCTCTTGCCTCAGCCTCCCGTGTAACTGGGATTACAGGCGCATGCCACCACACCTGGCTAATTTTTGTACTTTTCGTAGAGACATTCACCACATTGGTCAGGCTGGTCTCCAACTCCTGACCTTGAGTAATCCACCTGCCTTGGCTTCCCAAAGTGCTAGGATTATAAGCATGAGCCACTGCACCTGGCCCCTTATTTATTTTTTGGTTGGCTTGTTATATTGGTTGCTGAGAGAAGAGTTTTACAATCCACTTTGGATTTGGGTATTTTGTAGTTTTTAAATATTTAATATTAGGCCTTGTATATAAATGAAGTGTATATAAATTGAGAATTGCAGTGTCACTGGATTAAACCCTTTCTCACTATGGAGGTACTCTTTTTATCTCTAGTAATGTCTTTTAATGCCTTAAAAGACTTTTTAAGAGCAGTTTTAGGCTCACACAACAAAATTGAGCTGAAGTTACAGAGATTTCCCATACATTCCTCTACCCTGCAACATGCATAGCCTTTTCCTGTGATCAACATCCCCCACCGAAGTGGTACATTTGCTACAGTCAGTGAACCTACATTGACATGTTATTACCCAGAGTCCCTAGTTTACATTAGGATTTATTCTTTTTGCATCTTCTGTCAAATTTATAATGACATATAGCTACCATTATAGTGTTAAAAACTGTAATTTTTACCACCCTAAAAGTCTTCTGTTACTTTTGAAAACAAGAGTCTTATTGTAAAGTCTTTTTTAGATACTGCACCAGCTTTCTTTTGCCTGGTATTTGTATGGTTTTCATCTTCTTTCGTTCTGTATTCTTGTTTTTTAGATTATCTCTTAGAGTATTTTAAAAGCCTAGTCTGATAATCTTAACTAGAGATGGAGTTTTACTTCATTTTATTTTCTGATTTGTTGCCTTCGTTTGAGTTTATTATTATTATTTTATTATTATTTTTGAGATGGAGTCTCGCTCTGTCACCCAGGGTGGAGTACAGTGGCACCATCTCAGCTCACTGCAACCTCCACCTCCCAGGTTCAAGCGATTCTCCTGCCTCAACCTCCCAACCACGCCTGGCTAATTTTTGTATTTTTAGTAGAGACAAGGTTTCAGCATGTTGGCCAGGCTGGTCTCAAACTCCTGACCTCAGGTGATCCACCCACCTCAGCCTCCCAAAGTGCTGGGATTACAGGCGTGGGCCACCACGCCTGGCTGAGTTTATTATTTTTTATGATTCTAGTCTCTGCCTTCCTGTTTTACAAAGTAAAACAGTATATTTAACAAGATCTTCTTGTGGAAAACACAACGACCTTAAAATGATAACTCCATTTACCAAGTTCCTTTTGGCTTTAAGATACTGTCATTGGAATCAATTTTTTTAAAATCTTACTCTATAGTGTAATATAGAGTTAATACTCATTTACATTTAGCTGTTTGTCACCTTTATTTTTTCCTGGGCCACTTTCTTTCTGCTGGTGGAAAAACTGTTTTAATCTGACCAAAACTTCATTAATAAGAGATAATTTCACTTGGTGTAGAATGTTTTATTTTATTATTATTTTTTTGGAGATGGTGTCTCACTCTGTTGCCCAGGCTGGTATGAATTGGTGCTGTCATGGTCACTGCAGCCTCAAAATTCTGGGCTCAAGTGATCCTCCTGCACACCTCTACATGTGGCTAGTTTATTTTGTTGTGGAATTATGATATGTGTGGGTTTAGATGTCTTTTATTTATCCTGTTTGGGCTCAGTTAGCTCCCTTGCATCTGTGGATTCATATCATTTACTGGTTCTAGAAAATTCTCAGCCACCAAATGTTTAGATATGTCTCTCACATTTCTTCACTCTTCTGCTTCTGGAATTTTTATTAAACTTATATATGAACTTCTCACTTGATTCTCTGCATATCTTATTTTTAATCTTTTGTTCTTTCTGTGATATATTTTATATAATTCCTTCTGTCTTCCACTTTGCTGTCTTTGTCTAATAGACCGCCACACCTGTCTGAGCTTTATTACTTTATTTTTCATATTAGAAATTCTGTTTGTTTTCCAAATCTATGTAACATTTAGTAGTTTTTCTGTTTCATTTATCTTTTTCATGTTTGTCCTTTATGCGTCTACACATTGTGAGCATTTTAAGATCCGATAGTTCTCCTATCTGAAATGTTTTGTGTCTTTTTGCAGGTTCTTATTCATGATGCCTTGTTTACTTGAGTGTTATCTGTATTCTGTTCCTTGTCCTTAGATTATGTGTAGCATTTTCCTGAGGCTTAAAGGTGCCTTTCTCCAAAGGTTTACTTCGCTCCTGTCAAGTATTTAGATGCACTAAGAGCTTGCTACCCAAAGTATGGTTCTCAGACTGGCAGAGAAGTTTTTAAGGAAACATGGCACTTCAGGTTCCATCCCTGTGTTTTAACAAGAATGTGAATTTTAACAAGATCCATAGGTAATTCTCAGGCACACTAAATATTGAGCATCACTGCGGTAAGTGATCAGTAAGACTTGAAGTTCCTTGGCTTACGGTTTCTTGGATCATTCATCTGATTCAAAACATGCCTATAAATCTTGGCCAGGCATGTATAAATTCTGAGGTATAGATTTTCTTTTCCCCTTCCTTCTTTTCTCTCTTGATGTCTCCTCTGTCTTGCTTGCTTTTTTAGCAACAAGGCAACTTTCCCAGCAGTTGGTTTAGGATGGGGTTCAGGAATATTTCTGGTCATCTTCATCATAAAAGTGTATCCCATGGTTTTTTTTTTCCCTTATTTCATGAGTTGAGAGTTGATAAAGGCCTTTTTAAAAAAATGCTAAATTGTGTAATCCTTACATGGGGCCATGCTATTCTTCTCCATATAGTTCCACTTTTAGTGATGCCAAAGTGATCATGATAAAGACTTTTAAAAAAAATCTTGAAGTAAGATTATATTCTTGAGTATTTTGGGTTTGGAAAGTTGGGGGCGGGGGCAGTTAGCTTCATAATCAGCGTCATTCATTACTAGGGAAATATGTATTAGAACAATAATAAGATACTACTACACACCCAGCAGAATAACGAAAAAAAATTTTGTTTTTGAACCGGAGCCTTACTCTGTCACCCAGGCTGGAGTGCAGTGGTGCCATCTCAGCTCACTGCAGCCTCCACCCCTTGAGTTCAAGTGCTTCTCTTGTCTCAGCCTCCCGAGTCGCTGGGATTACAGTGATGCACCACCAATCTGGCCACTTTTTGTATTTTTAGTAGAGACGGGGTTACACTTTGTTGGCCAGGCTAGTCTCGAACTCCTGATCTCAAGTGATCCGCTTGCCTTGGCCTCCCTAAGTGCCGAGATTACAGGCATGAGCCACCGCACCTGGCCTAGAATAGCCAAAATTTGAAAGACTGGCAACACCAACTGTTGGTGAGGATATGTAGCAACTGGGACTTCTATACTTGTTAGTGAGTCTGTAAAATAGTACAGTTGCTTTGTAAAAAAAGTTCTGGAAAGAAAGAGGTTCCTTTAAAAGTTAATTATAGACCGGGTGAGGTGGCTCACACCTGTAATCTCAATACTTTGAGAGGCTGAGGTGGGCGGATTGCTTGAGTCCAGGAGTTTGGGACCAGCCTGGGCAACATAGCAGGATCCTGTCTCTACTCACCTCCATCTCCCCACAACAAAAGCTAGGCGTTGTGGCACACACCTATACTCACAGCTCCTCAGGAGTCTGAAGCAGGAGGATTGCTTGAGCCCAGAAATTAAAGGTTGTGGTAAACTGTGATTGCACCACTGTACTCCAGCCTGGGTACTCTCAATGTACCAAAAAATAAAAAAAGTTAATCATAATCTTTCTTATGATGACCTAGTGATTCTACTCTTAATTCTGCTCAAAAGAGATGAAAGCATATATCCATGGAAAGACTTGTAGAAAAATGTAGCAGCTGTGAACTTAACAGGCAAAACTTAGTCCATCAACAGAAAAATGGATAATCAAAGTGTTCATATTCATACAGTAGAATATTCAGCAATAAGAAGGTAAACATATTGATAAAACTCAGCAACATAGATGAATCTCAGGATATTATGCTGAGTCAAAGAAGCCTTACACAAAAGAGTACATACTATATGTTTCCACTTATATAAAATCCTAGAATAGGCAAGACTCTGGTCAAAAAAAAAATTAGAACAGTGGTTGCAGAGTTGAGAGGTGAAGTGCAGGGACTGATTGGGGAGGAGCGTGAGGAAAGTTTCTTGAGTGGTAGACTGTATATCCTGGTGAGGATTTGGCTTACACAGGTGTATGTGTTTGTCACAACTCATTGAATTTTATACTTAACACTTGGGCATTTTGTTATATGAAAATTTAACTGAAAACGTGAAGCAAAATTTGAAAACCGTTTTATGATACACAAAGTATAATGCTGCCTGCAGCTTACTTTGAAAACGTCAAAAAATAGGATGGATAGATGGCAGACACGGGTACATAAATGAGGATGTGGATACAGATGTAATAAAGCATATGTAAAACTTTTCATTGTAGAAGCTAGAAGGGACTTTACAGATATTTATTGAGCAATTCTCAACTTTTTTGTGTTTTGAGAAATGTTATAATAAGCTGCATGCAGGGGAAAGGTGGTGAGAAGTAAAAGAAGAATCAAACTGGAAGGTTGAGAAAGGGAATTGAATTTGTTTAACTAGCCTGTTTTACAAATGTTGTTCAATTTATGTTTATGCCCATTTGAAGAAGAGTGGTAGCTGTAGTCTTATTGATTTGAATGTGAATATGGCTTTTAATTTTTTTTTTTTTTTCCCCCTGAGACAGGGTCTCACTCTGTCACCCAGGCTGGAGTGCAGTGATGGATCTCAGCCCACTGCAGTCTCTGTCTCCTGGGCTCAAGCAATCCTCCCAACTCAGCCCTGAAAGTAGCTGGGACTAGAGATGCGCACTACCATGCCCCGCTAATTTTTGTGTTTTTTTTGTGGAGAAAGGGTTTCGCCGTGCTGCCCAGGCTGGTCTCAGACTCGGCTCAAGCGTTTTGCCCTCTTTGACTTCCCAAAGTACTGGGATTACAAGTGTGAGCCACCGTGCCTCTCCTACTTTTTGTTTATTTAGTCACATTATTCTCAAATGGATGAGTGACAATATCTTTACCTCTGAAAGGATAATGATTTCTTTCACAGATGAGAAAACTCAGGCTTTGTTACGAAATTTTTCCAAGATAACGTGGCTTAAAATGGTAGAGCCAGGGTTTGAACAGACTCAAGACATAGGTACTTTTTATTACTTCTCTCTCTCCTCCCTGTTGACATTTAGGTGTATTTTTCCCGACTTTTTTCCTACACATATATAAACAAATACATACCTTCCCCCCCCCCCCCCCCGCTTTTTTCTTATGCTTTGAGTCTCAGCTTAAAATGTCTCTTCAGAGAGCTGTTACCTGACGATTCAACCCAAAGCAGCTTTTTCCTTCCTCCTTCCCATTATCCTCTACTTCCTGTTTTTCTCCTATTTCACTTTTCATGGAACTTACCACAATGTGCATATAGTCTATTTTCTCTTTCCAATTGAGTGTAAGCTCCATTGTAGCAAACAGTATTGACACCTGTCAGATAAACCTTCAAATATTTGCTGAAGGAATTAACAATGTTCTGTCCATGAATGTCAGTGTGGTATGTACAGGTTTACCTTTGCTTTTAAGGACCTCTAAATATGCCATAGTATTGATACCGTATACTTACTAACTATTCCTTTGTTGAGAACATTCGGATCATCTCCCTTTTTCCACAGTGACATACTGCGGTGAGTATCGTGATTACATCCTTACTTGTGCAAGTATTTCTTTAGGTTAGATTCCTAGAAGTTTCTAAGGATATCAGACTCTAAGGATATCAGTGGCAGTTTTTAATTGTGGGAGCTGGGAGAGTCATGTAAAAATTACAAAGGAATAGAAGATGATATGTAATGATACCAAAACAATAGTGTACATCTGTGTCACAGTTGTCAAACCTAGCTGATACTAGAAAAATAGTTATTTTTATTTTTTTCCTTTTTAATTTCTTTTGGTGTTTTTGTTTTGTTTTGTTTTGTTTTGTTTTGACGCAGGGTCTCCCTCTGTCACCCAGGTTGGGGCTCAATGGCATGATCATGGCTTGCTGTAGCCTTGACTTCCTGGGCTCAAGCAATTCTCCCACCTCACCACCTTAGCCTCCTGAGTAGCTGGGCCTTCATGTGCATGTCACCACACCTGGCTATTTTAATTTTATTTTTTAGTTTTGATATGGGATTTTACTCTGTTGCCCAGGTTAGACTACAGTGGCATGATCTCAGCGTACTGCAGCCTTCACTTCCCAGGCTCAAGCGATCCTCCCACCTCAGCTTCCTGAGTAGCTGGGGCCACAGATGTGCACCACCATGCCGGGCTAAATTTCTTTTTTTTGGTAGAGAGGGAGTTTCACCATGTTGCCTAGGCTGGTCTCAAACTCCTGAGATCAAGCGATCCTACTGCTTCAGCCTCTGAAAGTGCTGGCATTACAGGTGTCAGCCACTGCACCTGGCCCCGGCTAGTTTTTAAATATTTTGTAGAGATGGGGTCTCCCTATATTGCCCAGACTGGTCTTGAACTCCTGGGCTCAAGCCACCCTCTTGTGCCTTGGCCTCCCAAAGTGCTGGGATTACAGGCATGAGACACTGCACCCAGCCTCGTATTCTGATTTTAGGAATGGTTTGATTTTCCCATACCCCCATTCTGATAGGGTCCAGGAATCTGTATTACAAAAATTTGCATTTGGGAAATACACCTCTGAATTTTTTCTTGGCTCCTGGTTTGTACATATTCTGGCTCAGTGTAGAGGCAGTTTTGGCATCTACTTATTTTTGGTAAAAATGCTAAATGTAGAAATGTGGGGCATTAGTCTGTAGAGTATGGCATTTAACATTTTTTTTTCACTTTTGAAAAATATTCGAGACATTCTAAATGAATTTAGGTATAATTGCTCTGAAATGCATGATCTTAAACAAAAATTTGACACTATTATGCACCAGGTGTTAAAGTTACAGTCTGTATTTTCTCCCTGACTTTGAGTTAATTTTAATGCTTCCTTTCCCCCTACTTTAACTATAATCTTAATAATTTTTGTTTGTGACAGATCCCCAGGGTTGTAGCTCTATTGATGACAGGCTACATACTTGTTTGGAAAATATTGTAACACAAATCCATGATTATCACAATGTTGAAATATTTTTTATTGCAAGTCAGGCATAGACTTCCTAATCTGAACTATGTTAAAGAGTTAACCTCTCTAGGCTGGGTGTGGTGGCTCACACCTGTAATCCCAGCACTTTCGGAGGCCAAGGCAGGCGGATCATGAGGTCAGGGGTTTGAGACCAGCCTGGCCAATATGGTGAAACCCCATCTCTACTAAAAATACAAAAATTAGCCGGGTGTGGTGGCGTGTGCCTATAGTCCCAGCTACTGAGGAGGCTGAGGCAGGAGAGTATCTTGAACTCGGGAAGTGGAGGTTGCAGTGAGCCTAGACTGCGCCATTGCACTCCAGCCTGGGTGACAGAACAAGACTCCATCTCAAAGAAAAGAAAAAAAAAAAGAGTTAACCTCTGTGATGTCATTATTATGATGGAGTTCAAAACAGTGACAAATATATTTTGAAGAGAATATTTTTGAAAATATTGCCTTATTTTGTGTGTCTGTGTGCTGTAAAGGTCATTTACCAAATATAAAATTGTTTTTGTCCATGGGGAGCACCTTGCTGTAATCTACTGGGTACCTTGTATTGTACTGTGAATAACTTTGGTTCTTAGCCAGGAGGTTTCTGTCTGTCCCTTAAGGGAGAGAAACATTTACAAATCATTCTCTCTCTGCTCCCTCAGCAGCTCCTGGTTTTCATAATCACCTGATGAGTCTCTAGTAAATGGTGTTATTAGATCTTTATAAGGAAGAACTTTTAAAGTACCCCATTGAAGAAAAACTGAAATAAACATTAGGTTGGAGTCTTAAAAAATTTGGAACTGAATCTGATTTTAGAGACTATCTATGCTGATCCCTTAAGAGGAAGTAACTAAAAAGGCTATCGATAAGCTGACCTGCTATCCCCATTCACTGATCGTAGCCAGCAGGATTGTAGACCTGTTAAAACTGGATCTGTGAGCCATTTTTGGCATGTGGACTAAAAGTTGCTATGTGCTTTTGAGACCTGAAGAATATCCTCTATTACATAAATGCAGTTAGTATTCTAAAGGATTATACAAGCCATCTGAGCTAAGACAGGATTTATATTAGGGAATGAGTGGCTGTGTATTTTAGAAATAGTTGGGCAATAGCTATTCAGGATAAATTGATCATCTTACAGTGTTCTACAAAATAGACTTCTGGTGCATTTTGGACCTCCTTGTGAAGGGTTACCTCCTTTCTTCTCTGCTTTTCTCATACCTGTTAATCACAGATTCAACAAGTTAGGCACGTACTTCCTTACTTGGAGTTGTCATCTTTTCATGCCTCAGAGATTGATGTGCTCTTCTGATCCAAAGCTTATGCTCTTAATTTTTTTTCCCCTGGGGATCCTGTTAGTAGACTGTCCTTCATTCCTAACCCTTTTCAGTAATTCTTTTCTTTACCTAAATACATATGCTCAAGATTTATTTTTTAAAAAATGACAAACAGGGAAATTACATACATGCATGCAAACACAGCCTTTGTCTCTCTGCCTTCCCTTCCCTCCTGGCTATTGTCTCTTCTCTTTATAAAGTCTAGCACTTCCAGAAGAGAGTTGCTATTTATTATCTTACCCTATACCCTCTCCTTCCCCACCATTTCTAGAAACAGCTGTCACCATTTTCTTTTCTTTTCTTTTTTTTTTTTTTTTTTGGAGGCAGAGTCTTGCTCTGTCCCCCAGGCTGGAGAGCAGTGGTACAATCTTGGCTCACTGCAACCTCCGCCTCCTGGGCTCAAGCAGTCCTCCCACCTCAGCCTCTTGAGCAGCTGGGACTACAGGCGTGCTACCACGCCCTCACTAATTTTGTGTAGAGATGGGGTTTTGCAGTGTTGCCCAGGCTGCTTTCCCTGTTTTCTATTTTTTTTTTTTTTTTTTGAGACGGAGTCTGGCTCTGTCGCCCAGGCTGGAATGCAGTGGCCGGATCTCAGCTCACTGCAAGCTCCGCCTCCTGGGTTCACACCATTCTCCTGCCTCAGCCTCCGGAGTAGCTGGGACTACAGGCGCCCGCCACCTCGCCCGGCTAGTTTTTCGTATTTTTTAGTAGAGACGGGGTTTCACCGTGTTAGCCAGGATGGTCTCGATCTCCTGACCTCATGATCCGCCCGTCTCGGCCTCCCAAAGTGCTGGGATTACAGGCTTGAGCCACCGCGCCCGGCTTCCCTGTTTTCTAAATCTGATGGACATTGTTGAGTTTTTTGAACTCTGCCTATCTGTCTTCCTCTTGGTGTCAGCCAACACCACTGTCCTGATTTATTTTCCCAATACTTGTGGTAAGTTCTTGATTTTCCTTGACTGGATTCTTTTCTTTATGTTTTCCTTAGATTTTAGCCTTTCCCAATATTTCATCCTAGGCATGTTCCTCTCTTTATGCTGTCTGTTTTTCATAGAGAAAATGGAATCTTATTGATTACCTTGGTTTCTCCTACCTCCTGCATGCCAATATAATTTCTCCCATCTGCATATCCAGTTGCCTGTGTAATTCTCAGTCTTTACTTCCATTTGCTTATTGAAACTCTTTACCTAGACACCTACATGATGAGTCAGATTTTATATTAACACTAAATGTAGTTTTTCTGCTCATGTGTATCATTTGATAATGCTGCTACAATTATTTTGTATAGTTTTCTAAAGTTAAAAGCATGACTTTTAGAACTACAGAATGTAAATAGCAAAGATACTATTTGACTAGTTAATGAGGAGAGGAAGCTGTTGTGGTAAAGCTGTTTTAAAGAGCATTTGGGGAACTGGGTATTTATAGGTAATTTAATAAAGATTTTAGAGTGAGATTACTGATAACCTACAGGCAACAAACTGCAATCTTTGGGGTTGTCTTTTCTTCTGTACCTAAACGGTATTTCTCCAGACTTAAATCTACAGGTTAACATATACCTTTAATATCTGAACCCCAGATTAATAATAAATATAATAGCAAAATTAAAATATGATGCTCTTGTAGAAAATTAATTCCTAGGTAAGCCTCTGATGTAGCATTTCCTAGGACATTGAAAGTATGTGCAGTCACCTTCTTTATATGTTTTAGATAACTTTTCTTAACCTTGTCACCAGTGTAAGAAATTTGAGTCATTTTAGCCTTTGTATTTTTCTGAAGTCTGAGAACCACAGTCTTAGACTGTTCTTTCTCACCATGTAGATTCTGTCATCAAAATATTTCTTGACCCCATCTTCATTTTGTCTTCTTCCATTGTTAATCAGATCCTCGTCTATCCTTAGGTCTATTTGGTAGCTTTCTACTTGATCTGCCTCCTTATTGGTAGGTCTTAAATGCAAACTTTTTTGTTTCTGGCCCTTCATGATAGAGTTTAGGCTTATTTTCAGGCTCAGGGAACCACTCCACATCCCTCCATTGTGATTTATTCTCTCATTCCTCCATGTCTTTCCTCACTGCTCTAGCATTTCAACGAACATCAGCAGAAGTGACCGGTCATCCTCAACCTGTGAAGGCGAAGTTAGCCACCGTTTTCTTCTTTGTTTAGAGTAGTACATTTGAGCTTTCTTCTCAAATCAATTTAGCATATTTAATGATAATTATTCACTTAGTGATTGGCCAGCTAAGCTGATTTACCAGATGGCAAAGGATCAGAATTTTCTTCCTATCCCCCATAATCCTTTAAGTTTGGGATGTCATGGCTTTCTAGTATTTTGATTTTTTTAAGGTAAATATGTAATTATTTTTCGTTGTTTGTTCAGTCAAACTTGTATTTGAGTGCTGGCCCTGTCCCCTGTTAGGTTTGTAGCCTTAGGGTTATTTTAACTTACTGTGTGCCATGGTTTCTTTTTTTTTTTTTTTTTTTTTTGAGACGGAGTCTCGCTCTGTCGCCCAGGCTGGAGTGCAGTGGCCGGATCTCAGCTCACTGCAAGCTCCGCCTCCCGGGTTCATGCCATTCTCCTGCCTCAGCCTCCCGAGTAGCTGGGACTGCAGGCGCCCGCCACCGCGCCCGGCTAGTTTTTTGTATTTTTTAGTAGAGACGGGGTTTCACCGTGTTAGCCAGGATGGTCTCGATCTCCTGACCTCGTGATCCGCCCGTCTCGGCCTCCCAAAGTGCTGGGATTACAGGCTTGAGCCACCGCGCCCGGCCTCATGGTTTCTTTTTAAGAAGATTATTTTCACTACCAGTTTTGTAAAGTTGGTGTGAAAATTAAATGATTTAAAGCACATTGTCTGGTACATGCTAAGCACAGAATACACATAACCCATAATCATTCTTTCTTTACTGTTCAACTTAAATCTTGTATTTTTTCCATTAAATATTGTTTTCTAGTGTTATGAAAATACTAGTTTGGCCGGGCGCAGTGGCTCATGCCTGTAATCCCAGCACTTTTGAGAGGCCAAGAAGGGTGGATCACTTGAGGGTCAGGAGTTTGAGACCAGCCTGGCCAATATGGTGAAACCCTATCTCTACTAAAAATACAAAAATTAACCGGGCATAGCAGTGCACGACTGTAGTCCCAGCTACCCGGGAGGCTGAGGTGAGGCAGGAGAATCGCTTGAACCTGGGAGGCGGAGGTTGCAGTGAGCCGAGGTCGCACCATTGCACTCCCGCCTGGGCAACAAGAGCAAAACTCTGTCTCAAAAAAAAAAAAAAAAAAAAAGAGTTTGACATTTGACTCGTGAGTATACCATACAAAACTGCTGATTTTGTATTACCTCCTTCCTAAATAAAAGTAAAATAATAAACTGTCCCAGTGGGTTTGTAGGAAGTTTTTATCCCCTGCAGTTCCTTTCTGGCACATGATGGACCTGATGATTTTCCCCGTTTTTCTTTTAAGATTGTACTTAATAAACACTCATTAAATGGCAGCTATCATGTTCAGGTAAGGTTCTGAGAGCCTTACATGCAGTCCTCTAATACTTAAATCCTAAAGTATAATATTGTCTCTAATTAAATGGAGAAACAAACTGA
Organism: Theropithecus gelada; assembly: GCF_003255815.1. NCBI lineage: Eukaryota > Metazoa > Chordata > Mammalia > Primates > Cercopithecidae > Theropithecus > Theropithecus gelada. The sequence goes on along the minus strand of NC_037680.1, from coordinate 106,542,445 downwards.
GACGAAGGCGAGTACTTACAGGTCTTACTAAGTGGCAGAGGCAGAATGTGAGCCTAGGTGGGAGATGGAGAGCAGTAAGCTCCTTGTGAGGAGGAATTGTCTGCCTTGTCTCTGTTTCTCAGCACCACTCAATCTCAGCACTTCTCAGTGCTTTTGGGGGAAGCTTAAAGGTTGTTCATTCCCACTTTAAAGATAGGCTTCTTTGAAGTCCTTGCTGTTTTTAGGTAGGCAAGAATGACTTCTGTTATACACAAGGGTGATTTCTATTTTGTTTTATCGTAGTGGTTTAATGTATACTGCCCCTTACCACACTTGGTTCTGGGACCTAGTCATTTCTTTCTTTATGTGGTGTGTGTAATTCAGAACTGTAGCTCCAGATGTCAGTTCTTGCTTGTAGTCTGCAGGTCTGGATGCCATTACTTGTTTCATGCAGGGTACTAATTTTGTAACATTTCAGTTTCTTTATTTGTAAAATAGGACTAACAGGCAGTGGTTTATATGACTCCTTGTCACATTTAAATTTTACAAAATGAGTAAAGTACCTTGCAAATTGTGTTTATTACTGTAATTTACCTCCAAGTTAATGATCTGAAGCCAAACCAAGCCTTTTTGGAGGACGAAATCTAAATAAGTGCATAAGAAATTAGGGGGTACATACGGGACAAATGAGATTTACTTCTAAAAGCTTACTGTGCAGACATTGCTTTGCTTAAAGATAGGGATACATTCTGAGAAATTTATTGTTAGGCAGTTTTGTCATTATGTGAAGATTGTAGAATGTACTTAGACAAACCTAGATAGTATAGCCAACTACACACCTAGGCTGTATGGTATAGCCCGTTGCTCATACACTGCAAACCTGCTCTAGACATAGCAATGTGTTTGTTGCATACATGTTTGTAACGTACCTGTTCCTCTACCAAATACTGTAGGTAGTTGTAACAAAATGGTAAATATTTGTGTGTCTAAACATATCCAAACACAGAAAAATGACAGTAAAAATATGGTATTGTATAATCTTATGGCACCACCGTTATATATCTGGTCAGTTGTTGAACAGAATGTCAGTAGTGCAATGTGTGGCTGTTTTTTTTGTTTTTTTGTTTTTTGTTTTTTTGAGACGGGGTCTCCCTGTGTTACCCAGACTGGAGTGCAGTAGTGTAATCATGACCTACCACAGCCTCATCCTCCCAGGCTTAAGTAATCTTCCACCTCAGCCTTCTGAGTTGCTGGGACCACAGGTGTGCACTGTCCTGCGTGGCTAATTTTTAAGCTTTTTATAGAGACAAAGTCTGTATACCTGTGTTGCCAGGGCTGGCCTCAAACTTCTGGGGTCAAGTGATTCTTCTGCCTTAGCCTCCCAGTGGTAGAGACTACAGGCATCCACAACTGTGCCTGGCTTTATTTTTTTGCAGTTGATTTCTTTCGGTGTTCTAAAAGTTCTGTACCAGAGGAAGGATTGGATTTTTAAAAAATGTTTTGGGTTTTTTTTAAAACCTTTATTTGTGTGTGTATGATATTAAGAATTTAGCAGAAAAATTAATTTCCAACCAGGTGCAATGACCCACACCTGTAATCCCAGCACTTTGGGAGGCTGAGGCGGGCAGATCACTTGAGGTCATGAGTTCAAGACCAGCCTGGCCAATGTGGTGAAACCCCATCTCTACTAATAATACAAAAATTAGCCTGGTATAGTGGCAGGCGCCTGTAATCCCAGCTACTCTGGAGGCCAAGGCAGGAGAATCACTTGAGCCCAGGAGGCAGAGGTTGCAGTGAGCCAAGATCATGCCACTGCACTCCAGCCAGGGCAACAGAGTGACACTCTGTCTCAAAAAAAAAAAAAAAAAAGGAAAAATTCCAAAATGTTTTTAGTTTAAGTTTTCCTTGAAGGAATATTCTTGATATATATTTTAAGAATGAATTTTTAAATGTAAATATAAAACAACAACATACTTTTTTTTTTTTTTTGAAATGGACTCTCACTGTTAGCCAGGCTGGAGTGCAGGGGTGCGATCTTGGCTCACTGCAACCTCCACCTCCTAGGTTCAAGCAATTCTCCTGCCTCAGCCTCCCAAGTAGCTGGGATTACAGGCGCGCACTACCATGCCTGGCTAATTTTTGTATTTTTAGTAGAGATGGGGTTTCACCATGTCAGCCAGGCTGGTCTCGAACTCATGACCTCATGTGAGCCACCGCACCCAGCCTGTTGTTTTTTGTTTTTTGGTTTTTTTTTCTATGTGGTATTTGCATGTAGAGTTAAATACTTTTTCACATAAAATTCAAAAGTCATTTAACTTAAACAGTGAATAAGTTGGTTGTACACTCAGCTGTGATCAAAGTTGTCATGAATTTGTTTTCAACCTTGAAGACATCCATTAGCCTTTTTGTTTTTCCTGTTAAAGTCATATATGTTCTCTATTTTATTTCAGTGCCTTAGGACTGAATGTCAAAGGTTTTATGTGAAAAATCTTGATTAGTTTTACAGAAATGAAGGTATGGCCATGGTTAGAAAAGAGTAGTATATTTCAGGATTTGATAGGGATATTAAATTGGGTTTATAATTCCAGTTTCACACTAGGAGTTAACCTGTGAAGATGGAATCTTTGAGTTCATATTCACTACCGGCTATGAAAACATAACTTTTAGCAGTATAATAGTGTAATTCCCACTTGTGTTTTAAAAAGTAATAGCATATGGTAGGCATAAGTAATTGGTCATGTCAGTACAGAATAATCTATAAGGAAAACATTCTGGAATTCATTGCATAGAGAAAACTTGTGGCCTCTGGGTTCTTAGCTGAAGCCAAAGAGGCTTTAAACTTTTTTTGAAGTTGAGGTGGTGATACCTCTGATGGGTATAGAACTGCTCAGTACCAGGATTCAGAAGACTGGTTCTTCAACAGATTACTTGGAACTTTCTTCATTTGGATTTGTCTGTAAGGTGTAAGGGGTTGAACTTGATCATCTCTGAGGGTCCCTTTCAGTTCTCTGGTTTTATTGATACCTGGCAGAGGGAGAGATCCTGTATCCATCATATGTTAATCTTTTATTTACTTTCAGGAAATTAAAGTTCCAACATTTAACAGAGCCTGGCCTCTTTTTAAAAAGATGAATTTATGCTTTAACAGCAGGTAGTAATTTGATAAACAGCTTTGTTCTTACTTGCTCTTCTTCCTCTTAAATCTCAAGAATTATCAGCAGATAGGCTGTTGGCTGATGATGGTGGTGGTTGACCAGCACTGAAGATGTTGGGGAGCATTGTTAAGGTTACGTAGGTGACTCTGGGGCAAAACAACTAGTGTGACTTAGTTTCATTTGAATGACTTAACACTCCATGACATACAGTAGGTGTTTAATAGTAGAAGGTGGGCAGGTGCCAACTACTAACCTTGTTTATAATACTATTGTTTGCTCTTTAAAGTGAGAGCAACAGTATCATCCTATTCTCTTGTATCTGTCCTTGCTGTTTGGGTCCAGGTGAAATGGTATTGAGATGATTGAAGTAGAGAAATTTCTAAGATGAATTTTGAAAAAGACTGGCCTTTTATTCTTTAATGTGCTGAAATTCTCGGTGTGTTGCAGTATACCCAAGAAAGCTCTTTTAAACTGCGTCTCCAACTGTTGTGCCCAGTGAATGAGGATATCAGGTTGGGGGACAGGCATTCATATTTTGACAAAGCTTTCCAGGTGATTGAGATGTTTACCCTTAACTGAAAACATTTCACTTTTGAAAATATTGTGCCAAAAATTAAGACTCATATTGACAGTGATTTTTATGGTGAAGCCTCTCCTGATATATTAGATTTTACTACAGATATTTTTATTCTTTTGAGTAAATGTTTATAGTAATAATCATGCTTAACATGTACTGAGCACTTGCTATATGATTGGCACTGTATTGAGTAGTTTACATGGGTTTTTATTTGATCTTCACAACTACTGTGTGAGTTCTTTATCCTCATTTGATTGATTGAAGCACAGGGAAGTATGTATGCAGACACTCGTATATGCAAGATTATATACAACTTGTTAGTGTTAGAGTCAAGAATTGAACTTGGGCAGAGACAGTTTGGCACAAGAGCTCTGTGCTTAAAGCTGTTAATGCTAGAGCAGCCTGCTATTTCCTTATAAATTTATAAACAGTCTCAATGACAACAAAAATGATTTCTTTCATTCTAAACTCCAGATCCCCCAGTCCTTTCTCAAAGGCAGTCATTATTAACAAACTATGTTTCATGTATCTTTCCATGAATTTTTAACATGTGGGCAGTGTACAGAAATTTATATACAAGTCTTTGTATACATACACACAAATGAGAGTTTCATATCTTTCCATATCAGTATGTGTAAGTTTAACCTTTTCTTCTCTCTCTGCCTGCCTGTCTTCTAATGTTTAATTGTATTTATTTTTTCTTTCTGAAACTGACTATCCTTAAATTAGTAATTTGAACTTTCTAGTTAAAGTTTATTATATTAATTTGGACATATGTGATATGTCTTTTTCTACTGAATTGTATCAACAATGTAACCCAAAAGAAAACCTACTTTCTTACTACAGTACAAGGAATCTCTAAAACAAAATCCAGTACAGTAATAGATTTAATTATGATTAATTTGCATTCTCTTTGGCACCAGTTTCTATAATGTCATATGTTCATTCTCTTTCCCAGTAAATAGAAGTAACGAAAGAACTCCACTTGAAATTTGACTGCAGGCTTACAAAATATAGTGAAAGATTTTATTTGCACATGTTGTAATTCTATGATTGTAATGTTGGCTTGTTTTATCAGTTAAACTAATTTTCTGAGTGTCTCGGTATTTTATCTGTACAATAATTTCTTATAGAAAGTTCAATTTGGTTAAGAACTGTTTTGAGTTAAATTGTTAAACTTATAAAAATACTTTCACAATTTCTTGTTGCTGACAGCTCTGTTGAGGTAGGTAACGTACTGGTTTTATTTATTTATTTTTTTTTTTTTTTTGAGACGGAGTCTCGCTCTGTAGCCCGGGCTGGAGTGCAGTGGCCGGATCTCAGCTCACTGCAAGCTCCGCCTCCCAGGTTTACGCCATTCTCCTGCCTCAGCCTCCCGAGTAGCTGGGACTACAGGCACCCGCCACCTCGCCCGGCTAGTTTTTTGTATTTTTTAGTAGAGACGGGGTTTCACGGTGTTCGCCAGGATGGTCTCGATCTCCTGACCTCGTGATCCGCCCGTCTCGGCCTCCCAAAGTGCTGGGATTACAGGCTTGAGCCACCGCGCCCGGCCAACGTACTGGTTTTAAAGAAGAGTAAATTAAATGTAGAGATTATTTTATCCAAGGTCATGGCCAGCAGAGCTGCTGTTGAAAATCCAAAATATCTGGGACCATTGCTCAGTTTACTCTATTGAGCTCATTAAGATAGTACAGTTTTACAATTTTGTTTTGTTTTGTTTTGTTTTGTTTTGAGATGAAGTCTCACTCTGTCACTCAGGCTGGAATACAGTGGCATGATCTGGGCTCACTGCAACCCCTGCCTCCCAGGTTCAAGCGATTCTGCTGCCTCAGCCTCCCGAGTTGCTGGGTTTACAAGTGTGTGCCACCACACCTGGCTAATTTTTGTATTTTTAGTACAGACGGGGTTTTACCATATTGGCCAGGCTGGTGTCGAACTACTGACCTCAGGTGATCCACCCACCTCAGCCTCCCAAAATGCTGGGATTACAGGTGTGAGCCCACTCCACCCGGCCACAGTTTTGTTTGTATTTATTTTTTCATTTGTTATTCACAACAATACTGTGAAGAAGACATGACATGTTAATTCTGTGTCTGAGGAATCCTAGGCTTAGAGGCTGTGATTTGTACAAAGGCAAACTTCTTTAACACCTGTTCTGTCACAGGACTTGAGCCATCATCTTTTGACTTTAGGTGTAGTGCTTGTTTCTGCACAGTACTAGAATGTGGAAACGAAGACATTTCTACCTGTGCTGTGTTTTCTTTGAATTGAGAATTATCTGGCTACTCCGTGAAATCTAAGTTAATTTTATATGCTGAGTCCTGGACCACATGCCTTGAATATGTTATACCCTGACATTTTGTAACACATTCATCAGTCAGAGTTCACAGTTCAATGAGACATTGCAGCATGGGTGAAGGCTGTAAAATCAGATAGTTCGCAGAAAATTCCCACGTCACTGTAAGTTCCCCTCATTTCTTGCCCATGCTGTATTTTGTACATCTGATAAATTTTGTTTATTTTTTCTTCTAGTGAATGGTAGTGTCTAGAAAGGGTATGTCCCTTCAAGAGAGAGGTGCCAATGTCCAACCGGCCTAATAACAATCCAGGGGGGTCACTGCGACGTTCACAGAGGAACACTGCCGGGGCCCAACCACAAGACGACTCAATAGGAGGAAGGTATGTATTTCATGGTAATTTGAAATGGAATTGGGAATACAAGAAAAAATATTTTTAAGCCTCGTTGTGAGGTCCAAAACTTGAATGGTTCATTGCATATGGGTAATTTTTCCTGATTTGTGAGCCGAGTACTTAAAAGCAAACTGGAATCCAAAGCAGTTCCTAAATTTTTCCCCAGATGTGCTAGACTCAAAGAAGTAGTTCATAGCCACTGACATGTTCAGACACCAAATTTAACATATGGTGTGTCATGTTTTGTTTGCCCTTTCTCTTCACTTCCTTAAACGTATATTACAACACATCTTTCACCATTCGTGGTCCTTTTCCTTATGTGTTGACTTAATGATACTTTATTGAAAAGAAGCCTCACTTGCTTTAAGAACCTGAGTTTTGATACTCAGCTTTTGAGCTTTTGTCCTCATCATGCCTTTTGGCAACATAGATATTAACAGGGTAGTGAGGCACTCTGACTTTGTTAGTGAACAAGTTGTCTTATGTTTTTAGTGGTCTGGTGTTTCTTTTTAGTTGGAGTAGTTACGTAAGAAGTAGTGTGAAGAATCAGATCAGATGCATTTTCTGGAATGTAATACTCCGTCTGATTTAGCCAAGGTCTGTCATTCCATGTAAAAAATACTCAGAACTCCTCTTGCAAGGCCTAGTTCTCTAATTTTGGGACTAACATTGATTATGTTTAGCTTAATTGATTATGTTTAGCTAAAAAAATTTAATGGTTAAATTTTTTTGTTTTGAGAGTCTCATCACTCTGTTACCCAGGCTGGAGTGCAGTGGCACTATTTCAGCTCACCGCGACCTCTGCTTCTGAGGCTTAAAAATCCTCCCACCTCAGCCTCCCAAGTAGCTGGGACTGCAGGTGTGCACCACTCCACCTGGCTAATGTTTTTTGAGACATAGAGACGAGATTTCACCATGTTGGTCAGACTGGTGTCAAACTCCTGACCTCAAGTGATTCACCCGCCTCGGCCTCCCAAAGTGCTGGAATTACAGGCGTGAGTCACTGCGCTCAGCCTCTAAATTCTAATAGGATTATCTCCTACAGCCATTTGAGGCCATAGCCGTGAATACATATTATCTAGTAAATTATTTTAAAAATTTTAAATGTCAAGTGTAAAGAATAAATCAAAGCACATCATGCTGATGTCAGACTAAGTGGATAAGCATAGGGACTTTGGACTAGGGCAGCTTTCTTTGTGTGTGATTTCGTTTTTTCTTTTCTTTTTATTTTTGAGACAGAGTTTCTGTAGCTCAGGCTGGAGTGCAGTGGTATGATCTTGCCTCACTGCAACTTCCGCCTCCCGGGTTCAAGCGAATTCTCCTGCCTCAGCCTCCCAAGTAGCTGGGATTTCAGGCACACACCATCACACCCTGATAATTTCTGTATTTTTAGTAGAGATGGTGTTTCACCATGTTGGTCAGGCTGATCTCGAACTCCTGACCTCAAGTGATCCGCCAGCCTTGGCCTCTCAGAGTGCTGCGATTATAGGTATGAGCCACCACGCCCAGCCTTTGTGTGTGATTTCTGCCTCTGCCGTTAAATAGCTATGTGTCTTTTGTTAAGAGTTTCAGGAAACCTCAGTGTCTTAGTCCACAGAGTGGGGATAGCTGTTTGATAGGATTATTGGTAAACTTCAGTATTTTAGCATGTTAAGCTCTTACCACTTATACTTAGTATATAGAGCTCTGTTCTGAAAAGTTTTGCTCTTTTACATTCAGGTTATTCTTTGGAGCAGCCACACTTAGCTTTATGTGGCTTATTTTATTTTATTTTATTTATTTTTTTTGAGATGGTGTTTCGCTCTTGTTGCCCAGGCTGGAGTGCAGTGACGCAATCTCAGCTCACCACAACCTCCGCCTCCCAGGTTCAAGCAATTCTCCTGCCTCAGCCTCCCGAGTAGCTGGTATTACAGGCATGCACCACCCACGCCCGGCTACTTTTGTATTTTTAGTAGAGACGGGGTTTCTCAGTGTTGAGGCTGGTCTTGAACTCCAGACCTCAGGTGATCTGCCTGCCTCGGCCTCCCAAAGCGCTGGGATTACAGGCGTGAGCCACTGCACCCGGCCTATGTGGCTGATTTAAAAATATTATTCCTCCTGTAATAAAGCGTTACATGTTCATTTTAGATTATTTTGAATATATAGAAAACTAAAAAGAAAACATAATTACACACTTACAAGGTGTGCTGTTGACATTGGATACTATTGACATTTCTTCTGTCTTTTAAAAACTGCATGTAGATGTACATATATGTATGTATGTGCATATAAGTAACTTGTACCTTTTGAACAACTCAGGTTTTATGCACGTTAATTCTCAGGTTGCATTGGGACTCTTGCATGTGAACTGACAATCATTTTGGGCTATCAACAGCGCATTGCTTCTAAAATCCACAGTGTTTCAGCATGGTCATTTTTTCTATATATCAGTGTTACAAATTTATTTTTTGAGACGGAGTTACTCAGGCTGGAGTGCAGTGCTGTGATCTCGGCTCACTACAACCTCTGCCCTCCGGGTTCAAGTGATTCTCCTGCCTCAGCCTCCCCATAGTAGCTGGGATTACAGGCGCCTGCCACTGCGACTGGCTAATTTTTGTAGTTTTAGTAGAGACAAGGTTTCACCATCTTAGCCAGGCTAGTCTTGAACTCCTGATCCAATCAGCTTGGCCTCCCAAAGTGCAGGCGTGAGCCACCGCACCCGGCCTAAGAAATTTTAAAAATTGTATTATGTTTTTATTTTATTTTTAGGGAAAGAGTCTCACTCCATTGTCCTGGCTCTAGTGCAGTGATGCAGACATAGCTCACTGCGTCGCAAGTAGTTGAGACTACAGGCGCCTGCCAGTATGCCCAGCTGTGTATTTAGGTTGGTGCAAAAGTAATTGCGGTTTTTGCAATTTTTTTTTTTTTTTAAATGGCAAAAATCACAATTACTTTTGCACCAACATAGTATGTATTTTAAAAAATGAGTAAGACTGAGCATGGTGGCTCATGACTGTAATTTTAGTACTTGAGGAGGCTGAGGTGGGAAGATCACTTGTGGCCAGGAGTTCGAGACCAGCCTGGGCAACATAGCAATACACATCATGTGTCGTCAAAAGACACATGTAGAAATGTTCTGTTTCTACAAAAAAATAAATTAGCTGGACACACTGGAACACACTGATATTTCTACCTACATAGGAGGCTGATGTGGGAAGATTGCTTGAGCCTAGGAGTTCAGGGTTTCGGTGAAGTATGACTGGGCAGGCCACTGCATTCCAGCCTGGGCGACAGAGCAATATCCTGTCTCAAAAAATAAATAAATAATAAAGTAGTGGGACATAAATGGAAGTGGTTAATACTAGCGATTAAGATGTGTTGGTTTAAGTAGCTCAAAGTTGTAGCAGAGATGGAACTCGATTAGATTTGTAGAATGACAAATCTTGTTGTAGTTCATGTAGTTTAAGCCAGTCAATAATATGCTCAATTGTGAAGGATGTGATCAGGACATAGAAATTTAGAGCTTTAGCCAAAACATCTGATTAGTTTTAAGAATGCAAATGAGATGAGAAGATGCTGGCTTTTTTAAATATCACTTTGCCTGCTTAGCTTGATTCTTTTGCTCATAACAAAATCTCAAGACTGGGAGGAACTTTGAAGGCCTTCTTTTCAACCCCCAGGTTGACATTTTTTGTTGTTGTTGAGATGGAGTTTTGCTCTTGTCACACAGGCTGGAGTGCAGTGGCGTGATCTCGGCGCACTGCAACCTCTGCCCCGCGGGTTCTAGCGTTTCTCCTGCCACAGCCTCTTGAATGGCTGGGATTATAGGCATGGGCCACCACACCTGGCTAATTTTTGTATTTTTAGTAAAGATGAGGTTTCACCATGTTGGCCAGGCTGGTCTTGAACTCCTGACTAGGAGTTCAAGTCAGTGAATCTTTTCATTATGCCATACTGTTTCACTGCAGACCACTGGATCTCTATGATGAGGGACTTAGAAGAGGGTATAAACTTTAGTTTAGAATTTAAGTAGCAGTTTTCCCTCTTAGGATTTGTGCTAGGATTCATTTTTGACCCACTGTTTTCTTCTAAACCTCTGCATTAAGCTGTCTTCTTTATGTAACCTCCTTCCAGTGACCTCTTGTGCATTTCTTCCAAATCAAGATAGCTTCTTTTTAAAAATAGTTTAAATTCATTCTTAAATGAAAGTAGAGTCTGAGGATATATTTAATCTCTCCTAATTTTACCTCTGCTCTCCTTTTCACCCATCCTTCATCACTATCCACAGTCGAACTAGACATCTTATTCTTCTTCTATTGTTTTTCTTTCCCCCTTTCCTCTCTAATTTTTTTTTTATTGTAGCTGACCTGTTCCTCTCTTTCCTTTTCTCTTTTTCTTCTATAGGAAATCACTCCCTTCCACTGCTTCTCTGTTGGGTTGCTCTCAGGGATACTACCTAGCCTTTTCCAGTTGTAGTACAGGTATTTTGTAGGCTACCACTTCCCTCTTGGCAGTGCAGTAGCGTTTTTATTATACTATGTGCTTTTTCTTGTTTTTCTCAAGTGGCAGTGGTAGGATTGAATTTAATTTTATAGCAACTTTAAGATCGCTTTAGTGGTAGTTGTGTTCAATGTTGATTTTATTATATAAACAGTGCATATTGAGAATACAAATTGGAATGCTTCAGGAAAATTAAAGAAAATAATTTTAATCCTACCACTCAGAGATAACCATGGTTAATATTTCTGTTCTATGTTCTTAGAGTCTTTTCTATATGTGTAGCTTCTTTTTGTTTTTTCAAAATTCCACATTCAGAGATCAATATATGTATACTTGCAACATACAAATAATAGGGATGACGTTATCACTAGATGTATTTTCTGGAATTCTGTAACATTCTTCAATGAGGTAATTTAAAGTGGCTCCATGATTTTCTTTAATATAAAAGCCCATGATTTAAATTTGGGCCTCTAGGTTTTTTCCTCAGATTTTTGCTGTAAAAAATATTGCTTATGCCTATCATACTTGAATGTGAGCTGGTTTTATCAAGTCAAATTCATGAAACGGGTTTACAGAATCTAAGGGTATGAATATTTTGAAGACTCTTAACAGATTGCTAAATCTGTTAAATCTTTCAGAAATCTTGGGCCAATTTAATACTTCTAATACTTCTTGAGAGTGCTCATTTTGCCAAATCCTAGTCAATAGAGCATACCCTTTTTAAAAAGAAAAGTTTGTGGGGAAAAAGAATTCCTTGGTTTAAAGTTAGCATTTCTTTGTTTACTATAGAGTGGGAAAATTTGCTCCGTGGCCATTTGCATTTATTTTCTGAGCTGTTTGTTAGTGCCTTTTGTATAATTTTGGAGATACTTACTGTTTTGTCAGGGCCCTTTATGTGGAAGGTATTGATTAACTAACATGGACAAATTTTTTTTCTGTTTTTTTTTTTATGGTTTATTTTAATTTCTACAACATTTTAAAATTTAATAATTAAGTCTACCAATTTGGTTTTTCTTCCTTTGCCTTCTCCATGCTAAGAATAAATTTTTCCTCTGTTATGGGTCCGTTTTTACATTTGACTAGAATCTGTCTGAAATTTTTGAATGATGAAAGGAAATGCTTGCATACAGTTGCCTACTTCTCACCCCATCAAAAAATTTGCCTACAGAGTTTTAATAATTATGTATTACTCAGCAAAAACTCAGTTGTGAGACACGTAGGATATAGCCTTCTATTTATTATTTTTCTTTACATTTTTAGAGCAGAGATTTTTTTAACCCCCCCACTGATTATATAGAAAGAAATAGAGTTGTGTTTTCACTTAAAAAAAACTATTTCAAAGGTTTGGGATACGGAAAAGTACAAAAAGAAAATAAGAACCATTCAGAGAAAAGTCTGTGTTAACGTTTTATTTTTTATCTGTACACTTTGGCATGTAGCTGATCATACTGTGTGTACAGTTTGGTATCCTGCTCTTTTCTCTCAATACCCTAACATTAACATTGCCCATGTCATTATGATCTTTTGGTAATCATTTACAGATGGTGGCCAGATAATCCACAGAATGAACATACAGTATTTTCCATGGCTACTTTTTTCAGTTTTTGGATAGTTAGGTAGGTGTAGGGGAAAATTTTTTTGCTTATGCTCCAAATGTTCACATTTCAGATACCTCTTCAGGAAAGGGTCCCTGAAGTGAAGTTACTTGGTGCACGGGAGTTTTTTGTGAATAACTTTGTTGTGCATTAATTTTTTACTTCCTGTTTACATTATCACCATCAGGGGAAAGAATGCTTTTTCTCGTTCTAGTCACATTATCTGCATTTTGTATTTTTCTGCTAATTTGATAAAGAAGAAAACCCTTATTCTTGTTTTATTGCTGTTTCTCTAGTAATGAGGTCACATTGAAAAAGTAGTTTTAAAGAATGAGTCTGGCTGAGAATAATTTTTGATGTAGTCTCCTGTTCTATTATTTTTTTCTTTGTTTTTGTTATTAATCTCCCTTTGTACCACTGTACAGGAGAACTGACTTTTTAATTGGTTTAGCTAATCCTTACCAGTTTATTATGTAAAAACTACAGTCCTAGTCCTTAAAGGTTGACTTGGAGAAGTATAAGTCAGTCTCAAAGAAGCTTTAAAACAGTTGGCAAGACAGGAATTACCCATTAGAAGATAAATGACATGTACTGATAAGAAAAGAAGACTTGAGTCTTGTAAGTCCTGTAAGTTTATAGGAATACTTAAGAGTTTGTAGAAGGTGCAGAGTTTAACAGACTCTTAAAAGATAGGAAGATTTTTGAGTAAGAGGACATTTTTGACAGCTTTGTATTTGTATTTTGGTTCGTTTCTTTTTAAGGATAGAATCATTTTATATACTGTAATGTGACTTGCTATCTTCATTAACTGTATCATATGCATTTTTTTCTTTAGTTTTTTTTTTGGAGACAGAGTCTTGCTCTGTCGCCCAGGCTGGAGTGAAGTGGTGGGATCTCAGCTCACTGTAACCTCTGCCTCCCGAGTTTAAGCAGTTCTCCTGCTTCAGCCTTCTGAGCAGCTGGGACTATAGGTGCCCGCCACCACACCTGGCTAATTTTTGTATTTTTAGTGGAGACAGGGTTTCACTGTGTTGGCCAGGCTGGTCTCACATTCCTGGGCTCAAGTGATCTGCCCCTCTCAGCCTCCCAAAGTGCTGGGATTACAGGCATGAGCCCCCACACCCAGACTCTTCTTTTTTTAAAATAGAGAGAGGGGTCTTGCTGTGTTGCCCAGACTGGTCTTAAGCTCCTGGCCTGAAACAGTCCTCCCGCCTTAGCCTGCCAAAGTGCTGGGATTACAGGCATGAGCTACTGCACCTGGCCTTAATGTAGGCTTTTTTTTTTTTTTTTTTTTTTTAACACTATCTGTCATTAATACTATATTATCAGTTTTAATGTCTGCATAATTTTCTGTTATGTGGATATATCAATTGTGTGTATATATAATCACTTCTCTGTCATCATTTGGTTTCAGATTTTTGCCATAGCAAATGATGCCATACCTGAACATTCTCGTTATCATTGTGAACTTGTACTGGTACTTCTCTAAGCTAGGTTATTGCAAGTGGAATTGCTGGGTTGAGTATGTTTTCAAATATTTACTCTTGTAGAAAATTGTCTTCTATAAGACTGCTTTCATTTGCATATAATTATAAGTTGATTGTACTAGGATTGTTGATTTTCCTTAGTAATATTTAGTTTTTTGGCCGGGCGCGGTGGCTCAAGCCTGTAATCCCAGCACTTTGGGAGGCCGAGGCGGGTGGATCACAAGGTCAGGAGATCGAGACTATCCTGGCTAACATGGTGAAACCCCGTCTCTACTAAAAATACAAAAACCTAGCCGGGCGCGGTAGCGGGCGCCTGTAGTCCCAGCTACTCGGGAGGCTGAGGCGGGAGAATTGCGTGAACCCGGGGGGCGGAGCTTGCAGTGAGCCGAGATGGCGCCACTGCACTCCAGCCTGGGAGACACAGTGAGACTCCGTCTCAAAAAAAAAAAAAAAAAAAAAAAAAAAAAAAAATATTTAGTTTTTATATTTTCTAATTTCAAATTGTATTAGGCTTCAGCATTGCTGTAAAGGAATACCTGAGACTGGGTAATTTATAAAGAAAAGAGGTTTAATTGGCTTATGGTTCTGCAGGCTGTACAGAAAGTGTGGTGCTGGCATCTGCTTCTGGTGAGGGCCTCAGGGAGCTTAAAATCATGGCAGAAAGCAAAGCCAGCATATCACATGGCAAGAGTGGGAGCAAGGGGTGGGGAGGGGGGCAGGCGCACACTTTTAAACAACCAGATCTCAAGTGAACTCAGAGCAAGAATTCGTTCACCACCAAGGGGACTGGCATTAAGCCATTCATGAGGGATCCATCCACCCCAGTGATTCAAACACCTCCCACCAGGCTCTATCTCCAGCGTTTCAACATGAGATTTGGATGGGACAAACATCTAAACCATATTACTAATGTCTTTTGGGAAGAAGCCATACTTATGTTTGGATTAGGATCTCTTTTCTCTTTTCTTTTCTTTGACAGTGTCTTGCTCTGTTGCCCAGGCTGAAGTGCAGTGGTGTGACTTGACTCACTGCAACCTCCATCTCTTGGGCTTAGGTGATCCTCCTGCCTCATCCTCCTCTTGCCTCAGCCTCCCAAGTAGCTGGGACTACAGGTGTGCACCACCATGCCTGCCTAATTTTGTATTTTTAATAGAGACAGGGTTCCACCACATTGGCCAGGCTGAGCTCAAGTGATCCTCCCCGTCAGCCTCCCGTAGTGCTGGGATTACAGGTGTGAACCACCGCGCCTAGCTGGATTGGGATATTTTCTAGGGAAATAATGAAGCCACACTCAAGAATGACTCAGGACAAGCTGTCAGTGTACCAATCAATCTAACTTTCCTTTTTCTGATTTTTGAAAGAAGTGTACGGCAAAAAAAAAAAAAAAAAGATACAATGCCAAACTTACTTCATATCTACTGGTTTCAGAGACTAAAACTTGATAGTTTCTCTATTCTTAACTACTTAAAATACCTTGCAATTTCTTTCTTTAGTAATTTTGATCATGCCATTTTCCTTTTAAAACACCTGCCTTCTGCATTTTAGACCTTATCTTACTGAAATTCTGCCAGTCTTTCAAGATCCATTCAAAAGTTTCCACATTGATGTAGTTTATACTCTTTTCCAGTCTTAGAAATCCTATACAGATCCCAAAGCATTGTAACACTTTGGGGATCCCCAGGAACTACAGACTCAGTATCTGTCTGGCTGCTTCCTCTCTGTTCATCTGTCCTTATTATGTCACTGCTTCTTCCTACCGTGTCATGTCCATCCAGGCAGATCTCACCATCTCTTTGTACACCATGTTTATTTCTTTCCCTGTGCCTTAAAGCTTAACTTTTAGGCCTCTCATCTTCTTAAGCTAGATCAAGCCCTCTTTCATTTTGAATTATTAAAAAGATTATACCATTTTCACGGAGGTGGCAATAAATAATGTTCTTCATGGTTTTTGTTCTGCACGGCACCTCTCCTTAAAACAGTAGTCTTGTGGAATGGCTTCCCATGCATTTATGGGTAGTTACTCTGTTCTAATATAGTTTTACTCTGATCCTGTTAGCTATTCCTTAACCTTTGGTGAAAGCTAGGGGAATCGACAGTACTCCCTCTTTTTGAGCACAGTGATAAACCTGGTGTGGTCACATGATCAAGATGAGAAAAGTTGGAAGATTTAGCTTTTTTTCTTTCTGGTGACAAAGATGGGAAGATATGCATCTGAAGTTGCCAACTGCTGTGTACATGCCTTATGGAGGAAGATGGACAGGCGGAAAAGAGCAAAGAGTATGTGTGTACTAACGTTTTGGCAAGTTTAAATTCCTTAGTAGTTCTTTAAAGTTGTGTTGACTCTTAGCCTTTTCTAGGATTGCTTATTCCACTGTTGTTCTGATTCTGGAGATAATGCATGTGTTATTTTAATAATGCCTCTTTTGGCATTTTAGAGTTCTGCCTTAACACAACATCAGTGTCAGATGGTATTCATTCATTTGTAGAACACCATGTTAGTAAGCACCATGCTCTATAGTAGTTATAGAAATGAGGGTAGGGTAGGGTTTTTCTTTTCCTCCCAGGGAAAGAACCCAGAAAGCAACCCAGCTCGGTAGAGGAAATGGGGATACAGGTTGTTATTAGAGTCAGATGAGAAACATTTCTAGAGATGACCTCATTGATCTGGGCTCTGAGGCTGAAGCAACAGTTGCAAAGCAGGTGTGGTATATGTCAACTATATTTGTCTTTGACATGTGGACTTATTAATTCCTTTCACAGTCTGGGTTTTATTTTGAATTTTTGTGTGTCATGTTAATTTGCTGGTAAGTGGTAGGTGTTCAACAATTACTAGTATGGGTTAGAAAAGGATATTTGTTTCCTTGGAATTTCTGGGCATAGAAATGTGACTTTCTCTTTTCCTGAAATGATGAAAACATGATTGGAGTAAGGAAGGGTTGAAATAGAGCATAGTTAAAATGGGCTATGTAGCAAGGTGGGCTAGATGATACTACAGGAAAAAAACATCTCCTAGATATTAGTAGTTATAATCTAGCCACTAAAAAAGTTGTCTGTCCGGGTCAGCGGTAAGCTCTGCTCCCATGTCTGCACATTCAGGTACTCAGATACCTTGATGTGTTGTCAAGTAGGAGAATATGGTGAACTGTACTCTTGACTCTCCAGAACTTCCCCCAGCAGTGATTCACTTCTATTCACATTCCCTTGGCTGAAGTAAGTCACATGACTGTACGTGCTTCCAAGTGGCTGGACAAGTACCATCCTACCTTGGCATCTGAAAAAAGGAAAAATAGAATATTCTTGAGATGTGGCTATCATAGGATGTTTATACATTATTTTGCATTCTTATTTGCATCTCTATGATAGTTTGTTTCCCTAAAGCCTACTTAGTGAACCTTGGCCACTGGTCCCGTGTGTTTTCTTCATTCTTCTATTTAACCAGTGTGAGTGCCTTCCTTTTATATTCTTTAATTCTTTTTTCTGTCCTGTCTCTTTTTTATCCTCTCATTTGTTCAGTCAGAAGCAAGTTCAAACTGATGCTTGTTTGGGAAGAGGAGAGTGTTATGGGGAGGCATAATGTGATGCAGAAATAATTTAATTCCTCTTATGACTGAATTTGAGCCCCTTGTTAAAAGTATTTATACTAGAATTGGTTGGGCGTGGTGTCTCATGCCAGTAATCTCAGTACTTTGGGAGGCTGAAGCAGGCAGATCGTTTGAGCCCAGGAGTTCAAGACCAGCCTGGGCAAAATGGCAAAACCCTGTCTCTACTAAAAATAGGCCGGGCGCGGTGGCTCAAGCCTGTAATCCTAGCACTTTGGGAGGCTGAGACGGGCGGATCACGAGGTCAGAAGATCAAGACCATCCTGGCTAACACAGTGAAACCCCATCTTTACTAAAAAATACAGAAAACTAGCTGGGCGAGCTGGCGGGTGCCTGTAGTCCCAGCTACTCGGGAGGCTGAGGCAGGAGAATGGCGTAAACCCGGGAGACGGAGCTTGCAGTGAGCTGAGATCCAGCCACTGCACTCCAGCCTGGGCGACCGAGCGAGACTCCCTCTCAAAAAAAAAAAAAAAAAAAAGAAATAAATAAAAATACAATAAATTAGCCGGGTGTGGTAGTAAGTGTCTGTAGTCCCAGCTACTTGGGTGAGGTGTGAGGATCACCTGAGCTCAGGAAGTCGAGGCTGCTGTGAGCCAAGATTACACCACTGCAGTCCAGCCTGGACTAGAGACCCTGTCTCAATAAATAAATGAATGAGTGAATGAATGAATGAAAGAAAATATTTATGGTAGAATTGGCTGGGTAATTTGTAACTTGCTCTTTTCAGTGATAGTAAATCTTACTGCTCTAATTAGGCAGCCTGGAGTTTTAGCTGTGGAGACATATGTGCCTGCTGCATTGGTAATGCTGAAACTAGCCTGTCCCATCAGGCCTTGGGGTCAGGAGACAAGATAATACGGTGCTGTGTTCAACATTGGCATGGTTGCCTTGTTCTAAGGAGAAGCAGAGGCTACTTTTGTGTAGTTGGAAGTTAGAAACATTTGATTCTTAATTGTACCCGTGTTAAATTTTTTTTGGGGGGGGCCGGGCGCAGTGGCTCAAGCCTGTAATCCCAGCACTTTGGGAGGCCAAGACGGGCGTATCACGAGGTCAGGAGATCGAGACCATCCTGGCTAACCCGGTGAAACCCCATCTCTACTAAAAAATACAAAAAAACTAGCCGGGCGAGGTGGCGGGCACCTGTAGTCCCAGCTACTGGGGAGGCTGAGGCCGGAGAATGGCGTGAACCCAGGAGGCGGAGCTTGCAGTGAGCTGAGATCCGGCCACTGCACTCCAGCCTGGGTGACAGAGCGAGACTCCGTCTCAAAAAAAAAAAAAAAAAAAAAAAAAAATTTTGGGGGGGCCTACAAAGTAATAGTTTATATGTTTTCTATTAGTAATTTCCTTTGCACTATGCCTTATTTTAATCAAGTTTGGGATTGAGTCAAAGTCACATCATAAGCATACTGGAAACCTATAAGAAATTGTCAGCTGCCATAAATTGTCTCATATCCTTCAATGCGGTTTTGCTTTCATTCTTCTGATATTCCAAACCACTTTTAAAAAGCTTTCCCAGTCTTGGAATGCCTTCTTAAAAGGGTTCAGTGTCACTTAAGAATACACATACAAGTGATTCTTATACTAACTGCAAGCTTTTCTATCACATTTGGAAGGCTGTTTTCTTGTAATACAGAGAACAAAAGAAAGCAGAGGCTCCTTTTTAGAAGATTAATAGTGGTGCTTTCCTCCATTTTTTCTCATACTATCTCTAAAGTCTTCAGACATTTATTTTGGCCGGGCACAGTGGCTCATACCTGTAATCCCAGCACTTTGGGAAGCTGAGGCAGGAGGATCACTTGAGGTCAGGAGTTCGAGACCAGCCTGGCCAACATGGTGAAATCCCATCTTTACTAAAAATATAAAAATTAGCGGGGCATGGTGGCAGGCACCTGTAGTCTTAGCTGCTCAGGTGGCTGAGACAGGAGAATCTCTTGAACTCAAGAGGCAGAGGTTGCGGTGAGCTGAGATCACACGACTGCACTTCAGCGTGGGTGACCGAGTGAGACTGTCTCAAAAAAAAAAAATAAATAAAAGAAACTTTCCCTGTCTGACCATAGCCTATCCTTAAAAAAAAACAAAAAAACCAAAAAAACAAAAAGAACCCTATATATATATACTTTTTAAAATTTCAGTAGCTTTCGGGGTACAAGTAGTTTTTGGTTACATGAATGGATTGCATAGGGGTGAACATCATTTCATCCATATTTTCTGGTGTATCTCCATGTTCAGGGCAATATATATCATTTGTCAGTTACTGTATGGGTTTTATAATTGCTTGCCTCTACCTTTGCCTATATTTTGCTTTTGACTGGAAAGCTTTTTTTCCTCAGCTTTTCATTCTTCAGTGCCGGGTTTAAATGGTGTGGCCTATAAAGCTTATATTCTCCTGCTAAAAGTATTTGTTGGAAACGTCTATGGAGAGTACCTGGTAGATTACTTTGTTTTATAAGACTGACCTCTTGAGGACAGGGACTAGACTATTTGTTACCTATATTTATATGCCCCGTTGTGAGTTGCGTATATTTGTTGATGGCAAACCTAATATATTTTGAAGGGAGTAGGTTAGTACAGTGGTTCTCAAGTCTATCAGAGGCAATGCTCCCTATCTATAGTGTATATCATATAAATATCTTTATGTTATACTCTTTTAATATTTTCAAATAAATGAAGAAATAAAATACCTGTCTACCCACAGTTTAGAAATACTGATATAATGTTTCAGCATTTTACAAAGATAAACAAAAGGAAAATAGTTGATAACAAAAATAACATCTCAATAGGTAAGTGCTTGGACACAGTGACACAAAATTATAGTGCATCTGTATTTGGAGTCACTGAGTGTGACAGCTACAACAATAAACTTAAATGCCATAAGCAGCATTTTCATCATAAGGCATTAAAAATGGTGCCTGACTCTTGGTAAAACTGCCAAAAGAAAAAAATAGTATAATCGTTTGTTGTTGCATTCCTGGAAAATTTAATATGTAAGAACTGTGCAAAACAAATCTGAGAAATTGCAAGCATGTTTTTCACCTATGTCACTGCCACATTGTCAGGGTTTTTCATAAGGTTTTCATATATTACCAAGATTGTTTGAAATATATTGGGCATGGGACAGTTCTTCGTTGGGTCTTTTTGTTCCGTATGTTTCCCATCTTTACCTCTAATCCACACCTGCTAAATGGGAATAGCACCCCTGCTTCCTAGTGTATGTTTCCAGAATGCTTCCTAGGGGCAGTACTTCTGCTGTTTAGAAATATTGCTTTACTCTGAATTATAGAATCATTTGAGCTAGTGTTTCACTATAAC
The DNA here is from genome assembly GCF_003255815.1 of Theropithecus gelada. Classification (NCBI taxonomy): domain Eukaryota; kingdom Metazoa; phylum Chordata; class Mammalia; order Primates; family Cercopithecidae; genus Theropithecus; species Theropithecus gelada. The sequence goes on along the minus strand of NC_037680.1, from coordinate 106,521,574 downwards.
TAAAGATAGGAACATTAATCAGATGACTCAAGTTTCTTTTTGTAATAGAAATAGAAAAACAGTACATTTTACAGGGAACATTAGTGAGTTATTTATTTAAAGTGGTTTAAAGTTAACTTTCCACCATTAATTATTGAAAATCAATAGCTCTTTTAAAACATGCATTTTCCAGCATTTGAAAGAAAATACCTAATTTTTAGAAGACAAAACGATAATGTTATAATTGTGTGTTTAGACTAGAAAAGCATAAAAATGTGTCTGTATACACATACACAAATTTAGAGTTGTAATTAAACCCATGATCCATTTATATTTGGTAATATATGCATGTATATTGTGTCATATTACGTGCATTTATTACCAAATATAAGTGGTAATATGTGCATGTATATTACATACATGCATATCATATAAGCTGTGAATGTGTCAAATATCATAAGCTGTGAATATGTCTAGCATAAAAATTCAGGCAATTTAACACCTGTAATAGGAATTAACTAGCTACTTGTAACTAGCCAGTTTCCTCATCTTTCCTAACATTAAGACAGCATTGTGCTCTTTTTCTTTTTCTTTTTCTTTTTTTTAAATTGAGAGAGGATCTCACTCTATTGCCCAGGCTGGAGTGCAGTGGCACAACCATGGCTCACTGCAGCTTTGACCTGCCAGGTTCAAGTGTTCTTCCACCCAGTCTCCCGAGTAGCTAGGAATACAGGTGTGTACCTCTACACCCAGCTTATTTTTGTATTTTTTGTAGAGACAGGGTTTCGCCATGTTGCCCAGGCTGGTCTTGAACTCCTGAGCTCAAGCAGTCCACCTGCTTTCAACCTCCCAAAGTGCTGGGATTACAGGCATGTGCCACCACACCTGGCCCAATATTGTGCTCTTGATACAATGTTTAGGTCTCTTTTAGATCTCCTTTGGACTAGAGATGGTTTTTAATTCTGCGGACTACTGTAAAGGATTTGACTAAATAGCAGTACAAATGTAGGTGGAAGGGTATAGTCAATACCATGTGCCTAAAAGTTAACACTCAGAGGCATTTGAGACTTCAAGATGATCTTGAAAGCACATAACCTGGAGTTGAGTATAGTCTGTTCTGTTGCAATGTTGGTTTCTTTAATGTAAATTGGCCCATGCACACTTGATAAATAGGGAAATGATGTCAATATAACGTGGAAGTAGTGTTGGTTCATAAGCAGTTTTTCCCACAGTGCTACTGTATAAACTGAAAATGGGGAAAGACCTTTCAATTAAAGAGGAAGATTTGGTAATATATGAAGACGTCACACACACACACAACCTTGCAAATCTGGCAGAAATAATTTAGTGAAAGAAATAGCTATTCCGGTGGTTTCTAAAACCACCATACTTTGTACTGTCAAAAGCAGTCTCAGGAAGTTCAAAACCATGTACTCCTGTGTTTATAAAGAAAGAAGGTAACAAACAGGAAAGTCTGCCCGAGAAAAATTGTATTTTTAATTATTTTGAAGCTTTTTAAAAAATGCCTTTAAAAAGTTACACTTAAAAGGAGAAAATACAAAAATAAGTCTCAAGTGGATTTATTGGTGCAAATTTTGTTGGAGATTTAATTTTTTATTAAAATTGGTGATGTTTTTGTTGGGACGCTCGTTACAAAATAACATAGGTTTGTGTGCTCTGGGCTCAATCTTATTTTTAACATAACAGCCCTGTTATTTTTAGTGCGTAATTTTGCAGAGACATGAGGTTTTTTTCAGGAATACCCATATGTTGTTATAGAAGCTCCTGAACACATGCGTGCGCGTGCGTACGCGTGCACAAACACACACACACACACACACACACACACACACACACACACACACACANCACACACACACACACACACACACACACACACACACACACACACACACACACACACACTCTGACTCACCCAAATCTTTGGGCTATAATTTACTAAATGGCTTCATTCTAGTGTTATTTAAAAGAGTTTGTCATGAATTTTACTATACTGTTCTACAAATTTTATTTATAGTGGATATAAATTTTACTAGGTTTTAAAAAGATTATGCTTTTTGATAAAAACTAAAGTTGAGCATTAAGGCTTGCTAAATTAGAGAGGTGGTAAAATGAGCTCAAAGGAGGCATCCAAGGCTCTTTTGCCTCTGAATACTGTGATGTTCTAATTGGCTATTCCAGATTGGACATCATTATTTTATGCAGATTTACTTTGCAGCATTTTTGAGCATTAATAATTTATAAGTGGACATAATAAAATAGAGCTTCATTTTGGGAGGCCCCATATTGTCACTTCATGGTACCATCTGGTTGTCTATTCCTTGTTAGCCAGGGTTGGAAACTATAGCGCATGGGCCGAATCTGGCTCACTGCCTGTTTTTGTAAATGAAATTTTGATTGAAGTATAGCCACCATGCTTGTTTGTTTGAGAATTTTCTGTCCCTGTTTTTTTGACATACAGTATTGCCCAGGAAGCTGAAAATATTTACCTTTCTTTATGGAAAATGTATTAAGTCCCATAGGCTAAACAGATAGGCAGAAGGGACAGTTAAAGATCAATATTTTATATGTTTAAAATATACTTTTTAAACAGTCCTCAGTGAGAATATCACACTTTAAAATAATTTTAGGTAAGATCAGTGTGGGCATGGTTGATTTTATTTTATTTTATTTTATTTTTTGAGACGAGTCTCGCCCTATCGCCCAGGCTGCAGTGCAGTGACACAATCGCTTCTCACTGCAACCTCTGCCTCCCAGGTTCAAGCGATTCCTCTGCCTCAGCCTCCCAGGTAGCTGAGACTACAGGCACATGCCACCATGCCCAGCTAATTTTTGTTGTTTTTATTAGAGACCGAGTTTCACTGTCTTGGCCAGGCTGGTCTTGAACTCCTGACCTCATGATCCACCCGCCTCTTCCTCCCAAAGTACTGGGATTACAGGCGTAAGCCACCATGCCCGGCTGGGCATTGTTGAATTTAAACCAGTTTTGTGAGCCTTGGTTTTCTAAATGATTTGGATACTGTTTACTTTTTTGTGGTATAATATAGAGAGTTTACCTGCTAAGTTCTTAAGTTCATTGAAGGTATTAGTAAGGGCATGAGAAATAACACAGAAGTATCATTAGGTGGATCTGACGTAAGCTGTATACAAGTCAACAGAGCAATTTATTTGAGTTAGAGGAGGGCTGCTGCCCCAGCCCTCACCTTTAGTTTCATATGGGCCAGTTTCTGATGACAAATGGAATGAATCTGAATTTTTAATTGTTTTGCGCATTTATTTTTCACAAAGTTGTCTAGCTTTGAATGTATGTAGTTTTCTTTTAAAATGAGTTGTTTAATTATCAAGGAATGCAACAAGGTATATTTTAAATTATAAAATGAAATAAAGTAGAAAACGTGTTTTAATTAAAACAGCAGTCTGCAACAATCTTTAAGAAAATAAGAATGTGGAGGACCTGAATGACATAATTTATATTTCCTGTAGCTGTTAAATTCCATACTCAAAAAACAGAATGTTATACCTTTTTAGAATAACTATGGAATGCTTTCAAAAATAGTCTCATTTCTGAAGAAAAAAGAGTTGAACTCTGAGATCTGTTGGTAGAAATATAACAAAAACAAAAGCAACTCTTAGAAATTAAATCTAATAAGAAACTCATTGGTTAAGCTAAATTTTAGTCTGCAATGGGAGAATAGGAAAAACTAAAATTAATCCCAATGTATATGAGGCAGGAAAATCACGTGATCCAGCCTCAGTGACAGAGCAAGACCCCTTCTGAAACACCAAAAAATAAAAAAATAAAACAGCAACAACAACAAACACACAATGTATAAAAAAAACTTACGAAGTTCAGCTTAGCTACAACTTTAGAAAATATGCTTCTTGAAGTATATGTGTGTCCCTTCATTACTAAAAGTGAAGACTAATACACTTGAAAGGCTCACCTAGAATTTTTTTTTAAGAAATTAGTCTATTTTAATAAGTCTTTAGAAAATACTATTACTTTCACATTAGAACCTTGAAAATAAAAATGATATGAGGGATCCAGGAACTATTTCCTTTCTTAAGAAGCTAATTTCTTACCTTCTTTTAAGACTCTGTTCATGAATTCTGGAAAGATGGAAGAAGGGATGACACAGAAAAGAGAAACCTTAGGTCCTCTTTTGGAACAGATGGTTGTACTTGTGTGATATCTTAAGAAATTTATGGCATCCTTAAAGATTGAGTTAGGATTATTTTGTGATGTTTTTAGTGCCTCATTTCTAAGTTCTTTTGAGATGGTGTTTGGAATAAAAGCCTTAAACTTTTTTTAACAAGTAAATTTGGTATTAATGAAACTTTTTTCTAAATTTTCATTAGTATATGCTCTTATGTGGAAGGTGGACATCAGCTATGAATTACATAAATTGCATTTATTACATTAATATCTCACCTGAATGACAGCAGTTTTCTGGATATAAACGTATGTTTGTTTTTTATTGCTTATGTAAATCTCATGTAACCATTCCCCAAGGTCTAAAAAATAATCTAACTGAAAACAGTTTTTTCATGTTCCTTAAACTTGCTTTTAGAACCGTGCTGGCATAAGGATTTGATTTATTGTAAATATGATGTACCATATCAATCATGGAATTATTTGAATGTTTTTTGGAACTTTTGTGGTAAATTCCATATTTCTCCAGGACTTTTTTGTGTTCTGTCTGTTGACAAGTACTTTAAAGTTTTAGCAAGTATCACTATATTGATTTCATGTAGGTTGGTTTATTGTTTAGTGCTTGAAATGATTTTCTGTATAAAATCAGTTTGAGAATTGGTTTTCCTGTCTCTGCATTTACTGTGTTTACCTGAATTTTAATGTACGAATTGGAAATCAGTATCAGTGTGGGAATCATCAATTGTCTTTTCCGTAAGCTTTTAAAGCCGTTACAGTCACATTATGTATTAAAAGTAGTGTTTAGATCTAAAGTCTAAATATTACTTTTTGTTAAAATGTAGCATATTTGAATATCTGCACTAAAATTGCTGAAAAATGTGTTACTGCTTAAGCAACCATAACAACTCTGTGCAATTATGACTACTGGTGATAATAAACTCTTCGGTATTGGGGAGGGGGGTTGGTTCTAAGAGGCAACTTCTTTTTGCCAGATTATTTGGTAGAGTAATAATTAAAATTTAAATATTTGGAAAAAGGGTAGGGTCAACAATGAATTGTGGGAAGCTTTAAAAAATATATAAAAATATTTCACTTTCAGTATTGTATTTGCATCTCAGTTTCCTGATAGATTTCTGTTTTGATTTTCTGCTGACAGGTCACATTTAGGGCAGGCAAAACATAAGGGATATAGCCCTCCTGAGAGTAGAAAATCTAATTCTAAGGCAGCCAAAGTGCAGTCTAATACTACTTCTGAACTGTCAAGGGGACACCTTTCTAAAAGGTAAATCTTCATATTGCTTATACATTTTCAAGGCAGAATTATTTGCATTCGAATCATTGCGTAATATTAAAAACTTGAGGTTATTCTAAAACGTTATGATACATATTTTCATTATTCTCTAAGAGTAACTTTTAGGATTGACAGTTTATCACCTTTGCAGTGATTAGTGCAGTATACCCTAGACAATGAGTTTGTCAATGATAAAATGATATTTTTGTTTGGATATAAGATTCCCCCTTTACTTAACAAACCTTTATGGCCATATTTTATTTCTTTTTATTTTTAATTTTTTTTTTTAAGTTTTTATTGTCAGAGCCATAATTTAGGTTTAGGTCAGTGATTCTTAAGATCTAATTGGTAAGAGTCTTTGGAAAGCAATGTTAACTGAAGATTTGATAGTACTACAGTATAAAAACCTCTTAACCTTCATTTTGAAAGTATGTATGTTAATGCTTATTTCTTCTAAGCTTTGACAAAGCAGTTTTGTTTGTGAATAAGGCATCAATATTCTGGCTTCCTCTGGTACTGAACAATTAAGTGTTGTTTTTCTTGTAATCTTAACTCTTGTTTTGTGATTAGGAGTGTTAGTGTCAGTAATCTTTGGGCTAAAGAACACCCTTATCTTCTAATCAGATATTTTACTATCCAAAGTCACATCTGCCTTTGTTTTGTTCTTTTGTTTTGTTTTACAGATTTGAACCATCTGAAAACCTATGTTTAATACTGGACTTAGTAGGAACATACTCGTTCTTTATTTTTTGAAAGCATTATATATGACAGTTGTGAATATGACAGGCTGGTATTAACTGTTTTCTTATCTAACCTCTTAGAAGCTGCAGTTCATCATCTGCTGTGATAGTTCCACAACCAGAGGATCCAGACAGAGCCAATACTTCAGAAAGACAAAAAACGGGGCAGGTGCCTAAGAAAGACAATTCTCGAGGAGTGAAACGCAGTGCTAGTCCAGACTACAACAGGACCAATTCTCCTAGCTCTGCAAAAAAACCAAAAGCACTTCAGCATACTGAATCTCCCTCAGAAACAAATAAGCCACATAGTAAGTCAAAGAAGAGACATTTAGACCAGGAGCAACAACTGAAGTCTGCACAATCACCATCAACAAGCAAGGCTCATACCAGAAAGAGTGGGGCCACTGGCGGTTCACGGAGTCAGAAAAGAAAAAGGACAGAGAGTTCTTGTGTAAAGAGTGGCTCCGGGTCGGAATCAACTGGTGCAGAAGAGAGATCTGCCAAACCTACCAAGCTGGCTTCAAAATCAGCCACCTCAGCCAAAGCTGGGTGTAGCACCATCACTGATTCTTCTTCTGCTGCCTCTACTTCCTCCTCGTCTTCTGCTGTAGCCTCGGCCTCCTCCACTGTACCACCGGGTGCCAGAGTGAAACAAGGAAAAGATCAGAACAAGGCCAGGCGTTCCCGTTCAGCATCCAGTCCCAGCCCCAGAAGAAGTAGCAGGGAAAAGGAACAGAGTAAAACTGGTGGCTCTTCAAAATTTGATTGGGCTGCTCGTTTCAGCCCTAAAGTTAGCCTTCCTAAAACAAAACTGTCTCTTCCAGGGTCTTCTAAGTCAGAGACATCAAAACCTGGACCTTCTGGATTACAGGCCAAATTAGCAAGTAAGTTTACAAAAAGGTCTTTTTCTTTAATTAAAGAACGTTTCTCTTGGTTTGTCAAAAGCAATTATGTTTTAAAGTTAAGGGTTTTCCCCCCCATCTTAGATAATCTTAGATTTATTACTGTCCATATAATTAAGTACATGACAGCATGTAATAACTGTTACTACATTTAGTTTTATGGAGACAGGTAAGGAATACTGCCTTCCTGTTATTACGAAACCATCACATTTTAGTGTCTGTATCTTTATTGGTCCTCGCTGCATCTCCTACTTCATCGATTTCCTAATATCAGGATGGGACATAAAGTTGGATTTTCTTCTATACCACATACAGAATTATCATTTAGTTAGGAGTTGTTTTTAGTTATGAGTTGCCATGATCGGAAATCAAATTTATCTATGCTTTTTTAGATGGAGTCTCACTCTGTCGCCTAGGCTGGAGTGCAGTGGCGCAGTCTTGGCTCACTGCAACTTCCACCTCCTGGGCTCAAGCGATCCTCCTGCCTTGGCCTCCAGAGTAACTGAGATTACAAGTGTGCACATCACGCTTGGGTAATTTTTGTGTTTTTAGTAGAGATGGGGTTTCACTTTGTTGGCCAGGTTGGTCTCAAACTTCTGACCTCAAGTTATCTGCTTGCCTCGACCTCCCAAAGTGTTGGGATTACACGTGTGAGCTACCATGCCTGGCCAAATATGTATTTTTTTATTTTAGATATTCTTGATGTGTAGATACAATGAAATGTTATTATAATAAATATACCTCAATATAAATTAAACCTTATTCATATGTAATATCTCATGGTCTTTAAAGAGTTTTGTCTAAAGATGAATACTTACGTTTCACTACTCTTATATACACTACTCTGTGTCCTGAGTGAGTGAGAAAGAATATTGCTCTCTGAAAGTTTACAGTGGAGTAGAAAGAATTTGTGTTTTGAGAATACATTCAAGCAAAGAAACCAAGTAGGTGGAAGAAACATAGAGTTATGTGCTTTCCTTCATGAGTCAGTTTTGGAGATATCCAGGAACTCTTCTCCCTCTCTCTTTACCAAAAGACTTCTTCAGGGAGCCAACTGCTCATCTGGGGAATGCTAGTGTTTTTCTTTTCTTTCCTTCTTTTTTTTTTTTTTCCCTTTGAGACAGAGTCTCGCTCTGTTGCCCAGTATGGAGTAGTGGTACGATCTTGGCTTATTGCAACCTCCGTCTCCTGGGTTCAAGCAATTCTCCTGTCTCAGTCTCCTGAGTAGCTGGGATTACAAGTGTGCGCCACCACACCCAGCTAATTTTTGTAGAGAAGGAATTTCACCATGTTGGCCAGGCTGGTCTCGAACTCCTGACCTCAAGTGATCCACCTGCCCCGGCCTCCCAAAGTGTTGGGATTATAGGCGTGAGCCACTGTGCCCAGCCTTTTTTCCTTATTTCTATTCGAGAAATCTATAGAGGACAAATAGGATAATAAAGCACTTATCTACAATTTTTAAAAGTATTTAATTTTCATAATACCTAATTAGGAAGCTTGCTTTTAAGCATCTGTTCTTCTCTGATTGATTTTAGATCTACATTTGGGTAGGACTATAATGTTTTCTTGGCTTAAGAGGATTATATATAGTGTTTACTAGCATTCTTGTCAAAGTATAGCTCATATTGAATCAGCCTAACTTAATATTGAATTGGAGCTGTTAGCTCTGTTTAATTTAACACTGCAATGTAAAACTACTTTTGATTGATTCACACATTAACTAAAATGACAAGAATACTATTAATAGTAGGTACTATATAAAAAATTTTATGTTTAACCTGTATGATAGGTTATTGTGAAGTAACATCTTTTAGATTGAACTTTGTTCTGTTTTGGTATTTTAAATATGCAGTACATCTATATAAAATGTTTTAAGTTTAAAGGATTAAGATAGGCTAGATCAGTATCTCGAAGTGAGAAAGAAAAAAAGGTCCAAGTTAAAAGGACAACCAACTATTTGTCCTTCCAAGGCTTTATCGATAATTGGAGGTATTTATGTCAGCTTTTATACTGCCTTTCCTCCCTGTGTTTTGTGTCTGTCAGTCTGTCCATTGTAGTAGCTATGTAATATTCATAGCCAGTGGGCCAGGTTGAGTTTATAGCAAGCTGTTTAGGATTCACTCCTCCTTCTGCCTTCCAGTGTGCCTCACTTGAGGAACTCATCTCTTAAAGCTCTTATATGTAGGAGGGTTCTAGGGCCAGGCAATAGCAGATTGTACTTGAGTGTCATGGCCTTGGTCCTTTGTTGAGATCAGCTTTCTTTTCTTTATATAGTCTGTTAACATGATTTTTAAAAGAAAACCCAACTCAGTGTCATTATGCTGCTGGTTTGATAAAAACCAATCCAGATAATTCCATTAAGCCTGCTCAGCACATAGTCACAAACTAATTTAGTATTTTAAAACTCATTTCACCATTATTTCATTTACTTTCACAGTATCTGTGTGTTCTATTGTCACTATTATATCACTTTTCCATTTTCACTGCCACTATCCCAGTTCTGATCTCTCATCGTAGCCTAAGCTGTTGAAACAAGAGAATGGAACCAGCGTTTGTTTAGCATAAAATAAGTGCCAGGTATTTTACATATGCAGCTACATTTTCTTTTCAAAAAAAAAATGGTACTTCAGGATACTTTTTAAATTTTTTTTCCCATAGACAGAGTCTTGCAGTTGGCTCACTGCAACCTCTGCCTCCCAGGTTCAAGCAATTCTCGTGCCTCAGCCTCCCAAGTAGCTGAGATTACAGGCGCGTGCCACCGTGTTTGGCTAAGTTTTGTATTTTTAGTAGAGACAGGGTTTCGCCATATTGACCAGGCAGGTCTCGAACTCCTGACCTCAGGTGATCTGCCCACCTCAGCCTTCCAAAGTGCTGGGATTACAGGCATGAGCCACCATGCCCAGCCTAGGATAGTTATCAAGGAAATGCATTCCGAGGAGATGAAGTAACTTCTCTGAGTAGTATACCTCATACTTGGCAGAGTTAGGATTTGAAGATGGGGGTATGTATGACCTTGAATGAAGCATTTTCTTTTTCTTTTCTTAACCCATGTTTCTGTGTTTTACTGTTGTAACATAATTGGGCCATTTGGAGATAACTAAGACTCTAGAGGAAGTGAAATTTTATTTGGTCGTTCATTGGTAGTATTGATTAAATTTAGAGGTGAATACTGTGTGAACCCAAGGATTATACCATATCATTCGCTATGTATTTGCTGGTTTCAAATAAATGAAAACATTTCAAAACAAAGTAGCATATATTTACTGTGCTTTTAAGTGCCTGACAGTTGTTCTGAATACCTTACGTGAGTCATCTTATTTGTTCCTCATCGGTCTTGTGTAGCAAGTTGTTGTTTTTTGTTTTTGTTTGTTTGTTTGTTTTAAGATGGAGTCTTCCTGTGTTGCCCAGGCTGGAATGCAGTGGCACAATCTCAGCTTACTGCAATTTCTGCCTGCTGGGTTCAAGTGATTCTCCTATCTCAGGCTCCCAAGTAACTGGGATTATAGGCATGTGCCACCACGCCCAGCTAACTTTTTGTGTTTTTAGTATGGAGATGGGGTTTCACCATGTTGACCAGGCTGGTCTTGAATGCCTGACCTCAAGTGATCCACCCCCCGCGGCTTCCCAGAATGCTGGGATTACAGGCATGAGCCACTGCCCCCAGCCTTTGTGTGGCCGGTATTTTTATTCCCAGCTTACAGGTGAGGAAACTCTGGATCATTAGTCAAGTTACCTGTCTAGGGTCACAGAACTAAGAAATGATAAAGCCGAGTTAAAACCCAGGCCATTTGATCCCAAAAATTGGCCTTGAGAAGAGAATGCATAGGGGCGAACAGATCGGGCAAGCTCAGTCTGGGAAGGTTTCTTGAAGTCAAAACAAGGCATTGTGCATTTTAGGCATGATTAAATGTGTCACTTCAGGAAAGAGTTTACAGTAGAATTAATTGGCAGGTAACGTTTCTTAAGGATATAGGGGCAAAATGTGGTATTTTATGACTGTCTCTGGGTTTCAAGTAATGGTATTTTGAGGAGTAGAGCCAAAAATGTCGGATTCAAATCTTAGTTCTGCCATTTTTTCAGCTGGTAACTGTGGGAAAGTTTGTAACTTTTTCTTTGTAAAATGGGCATAATAGCTATTTGAGGAATAAATGAAAACATTAGAAGACTTAGCATAGTGCTTAGTGCACAGGATGCATCACAAAATTTAGGGTGTACAACTGAAAGTGAATATCTTAAGGCAGAAAACATACTCAAAGCATTTTGAGAATGGGGGATCAGTAAGTCCTGGCCATTGGTCAATTTTAAGGTAGCTGTTACATTTGGAACACCAGACTTAGAGTTTTTTTATCTCCTGAAAATCAAATACCACATGTTGTCATTTGTAAGTTGGAACTAAATAATGTGTTCACGTGGCCATAGACTGGGAAGGAGATGAAGGATGAGAAATTACCTCATGGCTGTAATATACATTATTTGGATGATGGTTAATACCAAAAGCCCAGACTTTGCCAGTAAGCAATATATCCATATAACGAAACTGCACTTGTACCCCTTAAATTTATAAAAGAAAGTCAAAACTAGGAATATATATACAAATAAAATTGCATAATTTTATATATAAAGAAAAATTTAACCTGTATAAATGGATACATCAACATAAATGAAAACAAAAATGCCAATATTAATGCATGTACATTGCTTTAAAAAATATTATCTCCTCATTGTGAGGTTGGGCAAATCATTCAGCTGTAGTTATGATGCCAACCTTATTCCTAATCTTATTTGCAAAATAATAAGATTCCTCCTTGCGAAGCATAAATGAAAGATTATATGTGAAAACAACTTTGAAAATCTAAAGTGCCATAGAATGCAGCAACATGTTGTAATGTACCATGTAATGTTGAAGTACGAGTTATGGTCATGTATGTACGTATTTATTTCATTTTTTTGAGTTGGAGTCTCATTCTTGTCGCCCAAGTCTGGAGTGCAGTGGTGTGATCTAGTCTCACTGCAACCTCCCCCTCCTGGGTTCAAGTGATTCTCGTGTCTCAGCCTTCCACGTAACTGGGATTCACAGGTGCCTGCCACCACACCTGGCTAATTTTTGTATTTATAGTAGAGACGGGGTTTTGCCATATTGGCCAGGCTGGTCTTGACCTCCTGACCTCAGGTGATCTGGCTGCCTCGCCCGGCCAGGTCACATATTTAAAGGGCTTTTGTATGTATCAGGGTTTTTTGTTTTAACATTAATCCAGAGGCCAGAATTAGATTCAGTGGGTAGATGGAAGTTGAGAGATGGGCTTCTGATTAATACAAATCTTAGTAGAATAAAAATCTAAAAATTATATTAAAAATAGAGTAGACCATTGTGAGAAATTTCATATTGGGTAGGTTATTTTATTTTATTTTGGATATCCTTTGTTTTCTTCCAGTTTTTAAGAATTGAACCTATTAGTTTGAATGTGATGTGTTTCCTCAGGTAAAGAGTTATTCTAAGTCATAATTGGTCAGTAGGAGAGCTTCATAGTAAAGGAAATGGTTTAAAAATTGTAGGAACAACAGTATTTTTAAGATGCTTTGTGGAAGAACCGTTCCCCATGTTCAAGTATTATTCAAGGAGATTCTAGATAAGCAGGAATATATTGTAAGCTGTGGGAAGACTTGCAGTAACTTCTTAACCCAATAATTTGCAAATTAATTTGACCAACTATTATTTGGGAACCAGCAGTGGTTCATGGAATACACTCAGGAAATGATATAATACATTTAGTGAGGAAGCTTAAACAGGAAGACCTTGTTATTGTGCTGCTTAGTCAATTGTTGGTAGGCCAATGAACAAGTTCCCGGCGAGGGCACTAGAGCTGGCAGAAGATCTAGTGAAACCACTACTTTAGTGATAGACTTCCTGAAGCGTTGCTGCTTGCCGGCTGTATCTCATCAAAACAGCTCTGAGACAAAGGTAAAAGTCTCCAGAGTACCCCAGAAAGAAGAATGTTATGTAACAATTTTTAATGATTTTTAAAAAAATTTTGCAATAATTTCAAAGTGAGTAGATGATGATGGTATAGAATTACAGGATACAATTGGTGATCAAAATCTGAGTAATTATGGAACCTGTTTATAGAAAAACTTCTATTTCCAGACTGATGTTTCTATTGAAGATCTACTTTACTCTCTGTTATTTAAAGTGGGCGTCATGTGCACATTATTAATAACATAGCAGGAGTTAACAGCTTACTTTTGTCTTGAGTTTCATATTCTCCTGATGACTTGCATATAGCTTGTGGTTTTTATCAGACCTAGAGAAGAACCAGGCAAAAGCCAAATTCTAGAAAGGAGATTCTGATTAGATGAGGAAGACATAGTGCTTTGCGCATGGAGGGAGGAAATAAGAATGAGTTGAGCAGGAGAGACGAATTTAAGTTAGATACGTGAAGAGTTGGGCAGGGAGCTTAAAAGGAAAAGGGTTTTGAGTGTCAGTTTTCCATCTTACAAGGCAGCTATTAAAGTAATTTAGCAACTTAAAAGTTACAAGTTCCAATATGTGACTGCTTTGAAAAATTAATAACAAATAATCCTAGTGTTTTTGAGGCTTTAAAAAAACTTTAAAAAGAAGTTGCCAGATTTAAAAAAGAGATCATTTAATGGTAAATACAGCACTGACTTCTTTGTTAAGAAGGCTTTGCTTCGTATTATGTTGTTTGAAAATTATAAATGATCATGTTATATATTTGTATACAAGGTCAAAATAAGAATTAAATTAGCCAAATTATGTTTTACTCAGCTTACATTAGTAATTGCCCTTTATGTTCTTACCTGTATTCTGGAATGGTTTTGACACTCTGATTCTGATACGTTAGTTAAAAATAATCCAGAAAGTATCAAAATATACAAAGAAGAAAAATATAAAATCACTTTTAATTTCATTCACCAAGGGCTACCTTTTTTTTTGGTGTGTATCATGCCAAAATTTTTCACTTTATATTTATCACCACTTATTTGCAGTGTAAAGTGAAAGAGTTATATAAGATATTTTTTTTTCTTCTTCAAGAAGATAATCATAGCTTACTGCAGCCTTGATCTCGAAAGATTCAAGCAGTCTTCCCACCTCAGCACCCCCGATAGCTGGGACCACAGGCACATGCCACCATACCCGGCTAATTTTTTAAAAAAGATTTTTTCTTGTAGAGATGAAGTCTCGCTATGTTGCTTAGGCTCGTCTCAAACTCCTGGACTCAAGCAGTCCTCCTATCTAGGCCTCCCAAAGTGCTTGGATTATAGGCATGAGCCACTATGCCTGGCCAGATCTATTATTTATTTTTTTTTAAAGCAGTTTTTCTGCCACTGTGCACTTTTCTATAGCTGATTATTTTGATGTTTTAATGTCTAGATTATGTGCTTTTATATGTCTCTTTGTTGATTCTTCTCCCCCACCCCCAACTCTTTGATCCCTGTTGTGTTCCCCTTGTGGAAAATGAAGATTTTGCATTCTAACCTTACCCCACCCCGTTCACCTACTGAACACATACTGTTATGTACTTACCGTCTTCCCAGTGATGATCAGCACGCAGGGTTTATTGTATCATCAACATCTAAATATCACTTACACTGAGCCATGTAGGAACATTTCCTTTCTCACACATTTTTGCTTTTCCTGAATTTTAAATTCCTTTTTGTGTTTTCCGCACTTTCCCATGAACTTACTCAAACTCCACCCTCCTTACTAATTGTCATCATCTTTTCTCAAGCTGTCTACATGCATTTGCTTCATCTTCCTGAAGAAGTGAGGCCTCTGGATGGTTGTTCATTGCGCCTGGTTATACTGCTTTAGCCTTGGGATTTGCTTCAGTCTTTTTAGTTTCCCTTTTCTAGATTTCATGTCATCTTTCTTGGTTTCTTATTTTGGTGGAATATTTCTTCTTGAATCTAAGGAAAGGTATTTATGAGATTTTAATAATTTAAAATTTATTTTTTCAAAATTTAGATGTCTGAAAACGTATCATACCACCTGGATACTTACTTGACAGATTGGCGAATATAGAGTTCTGGGTTGGGAATTACTTTCCTTCAGAATTCTGAAGAATTACATAGTGTCTTCCATCTTTCAATATTGGCACTGTTCCTATTTCTGATTTATTCCTTGATAGAGTGACCAGCTGGTTTTTTCTTTCTCTGGATCTGGGGCATTCTGAAGACTCAGGACTTACAGCTCTAAAACCAGGATAGTCCTAGGCAAACTGGGACTGTTGGTTACCCTGTACTTGTTTCTTTTCTCTTTCTTGATTTTCTATTGACTGCTTGTCCTCTTAAATGGTCTTGATCTTACTGTTTGACATTGCTTTCCTTTTTTGTTCTGTTTCTGGTAGATTTCTACTTCATCTTCCAACTTTTCTCTTGAATTGCTTTTTTTCTCCATGTTTGCCATCTTTTATTTCCAAGAGGTGATTTTGTTTTCATTTCCCTGTGTATAGAATCATGTGTTTGGTTTATGATTGCATTTCTTTTTTGATGACATTAATGGTGAGTTTTCTTTGCCTGTGTGATCTCAAGTATTTTTTGTGTGTGTCTGGGGCCTGAATTTTGGATTGGTTTTTGTCTTTCATGCTAGGAACTTTCCTCATATTCTGGTAATTCTGGTAATTCCTGGTTGTCTCCTCATACTCAAGTATAATTCGAGACCAAAAGTCTCTTTTGTAAGCTCTGAGTACATAAGCGAGGTTTGACCGAGATTCATTGTTTAGTGATTGGTTGGGTCATTTTGTTGTAAACTTCCTCTTATCATTATTTTTAGATCTTTTTTCCTTTAGCTGGTAAAATTCCACAGAGAAGATTGTTTCAAACTCCTGCCTTAAGGTGAAACCTTAAGTTCCTGAGTTCTGGGGGCTGAGTGGGAGAAGAGGCCTCAGACGGAGGCAGGATAATGTATATTGTCAGACAGTATGTCTGTACTCGATTCCCTTCTCTCCCTCTTATTTTTGGTATAGTGTACCTATTTGTACTGTGTACTTTAGTCAAGGATTTCTATATTCTATACTTCCTATTGGGGAACCCGCCCCCAGTAGTTAACGTGGGTTCTTTTCTGTTTCCCTCAGCGTCTCGGCTGGTTTGAGAAATAAAGGGAAAGAGTACAAAAGAGAGAAATTTTAAAGCTGGGCGTCCAGGGGAGACATCACATGTCGGCAAGTTCCGTGATACTCCCCGAGAAATAAAACCAGCAAGTTTTTATTAGCGATTTTCAAAAGGGGACAGAGTGTATGAATAGGGTGTGGGTCACAGAGATCACATGCTTCACAAGGTAATAAAATACCACAAAGCAAGTGGAGGCAGGGCAAGATCACAGGACCACAGGATGGGGCAAAATTAAAATTGCTGATGAAGTTTCGGACACGTGTTGTCATTGATAACGTCTTATCAGGAGACATGGTTTGAGAACCGCCAACCTGTCTGACCAAAATTTATTAGGCCGGAATTTCCTCGTCCTAATAAGCCTGGGAGCACTACAGGAGACCAGGGCTTATTTCATCCTTTCGGCTTCCGCTGCGACCTCCAAAGGGGCCGTTTATAGACCTACCCTCAGGGCGCATTCTCTTTCTCAGGGATGTTCCTTGCTGAGAAAAAGAATTCAGCGATATTTCTCCTATTTCCTTTTGAAAGAAGAGAAATATGGCTCTGTTCCATCCGGCTCACCGGCAGTCAGAGTTTAAAGTCTTATCTCCCTTGTTCCCTGAACACAGCTGTTATCCTGTTCTTTTTTCAAGGTGCCCAGATTTCATATTGTTCAAACACACATGCTCTACAAACAATTTGTGCAGTTAACGCAATCACCACAAGGTCCTGAGGCGACAAACATCCTCCTCAGCTTTCGAAATGATGGGATTAAGAGATTAAAGTAAAGACAGGCATAGGAAATCACAAGGGTATTGATTGGGGAAGTGATAAGTGTCCATGAAATCTTCACAATTTATGTTCTTCTGGCATGGCTTCAGCTGGTCCCTCCGTTCGGGGTCCCTGACTTCCCGCAACACTTCCTAAAGAATAAAGGTCTTGTTTTTTGCTGGAACCAGGAGAGGAATGGTTACCCAGCTGTACAAGTGTGGGAAGGGATCTGGGGATCTGATGCCTTGTAAGCAACCTATCAGCCAATCTTCAGTTTTAATCCCAATGCTGCCCTAGAGGTATCTGGCATCATCAGATCCTGAGCCTTTTTGGGCTTCTCTGGTGTCAGTTTAATTGGTAGTTAATCTCAGCTTTCTTCTTTCAGTTTTCTGGACTTCCCAGTGCATTTAGCCTGGCATTTCTGGTTTTCATCTCCTAAAATTGTATTGCAATGATAGTGTCCTCCATTCTTCTCATCCTTGTAGATTTATGTCTCAGATTGTTTTAATGCTGTATTAGTGGCATTTCATGTGGAGACAGAAGTGAGTGCATGTGTGTTAAATCTTCTGTCTTTACCCAGAAGGGAGACACTTCGCTAGGCATATGCAAAAGTATGATCTCGCTGTACATGACAGTAGGCATTACTTTTTAAGTGCCTGTTATGTGCCAGGCTCTCTAAAATATACATTTGATGTACATTAAATTTCATCTTCGGAATGACAGAACAAGGTAATAGTTGTGGAGAAACAAAAGTGCATTATTTGTCTAAACACTTTGTAGTATACTGGTTTCCTTTCAAATAACTATAAATTACATCATTTGTGATGGCTAGATATGGGTGTACCCTAATTAATTATAGCTTTGTAATTTACACAACTATTTCCTTGTAAAGTCACTGGTTATATTCTTTTTAGATATTGACATATATTTTGAAATTGCACTCAGAAATATATGAATTTAATTCCCACCAGCCGTGTAAAAGTGCCAAAGTGTTCACATCCTCATTAAATAATAACTGTTTTCTTGCAATTTTAATTACCATACTGTTTTATTTAACTATTCCCTATTATTGGGCATCTAGCTCCTTTCTAGTTTCTCCTTATTATAAATAATGCTTAGATGAATATCTTTGGGCAGTTCCAATATTTGTAATTCATATTGACAAATCAGTGCATGAAATGGCTGTGCATTGACTAGGAAATAAAAATTTGCTTTAAAAATTGCATTTGGGATTTATCTCATCTGCAAAATCTGTATTATTATTACTGAGTTATTTTAAAATAAAAGTCTGTGATTCCTTTTTATAACCTCATAGATTACTTTTCATTTTTTGAATTTATTTTTACCAAAGTAACCGTTAATATAGTTACATGGGCATACCTTGGAGATGTTATGCACTCTGTTCCCAGCCATCACAATAAAATTAAAATCACAGTAAAGTGAGTTCCATGAATTTTTTTGTTTCCCAATGCACATAAAAGTTGTACTTACACTATACTGGAATCTAGTAAGCATGCAATAGCATTATGTCAAAAAAAAAATGTACATGGCTTAGTTAAAAATGCTTTATTGCTAAAAATTGCTAATGATCATCCGAGTCTTAGCGAGTCATAATCTTTTTGCTGGTGGATGGTCTTGTCTCAGTGTTGATAGATGCTGACTGACCAGGGTGGTGGTTGCTGAAAGTTGGTGTGATTGTGGCAGTTTCAAAACAATGAAGTTTGTATCGTTGATTGACTTCTGCTTCCACGAAAGATTTCAATAGAGCATGGGATGCTGTTTGATAGCAGTTTATCTATAGTAGAACTTCTTTGAGAATTGGAGTCAATTTTTTTCCAACCCTGCTGCTGCTGTTGCTTTATCACTAAGTTTATGTATATTTTAAATCCTTTCTAGTCATTTCAGTGATGTCCACAGCATCTTTCCATGAGTAAATTCCATCTCAAGACAATAACCACCTTTTTTAAAAAAAAAAGAAAAAAAAGAGACAGGGTCTGGATATGTCACCCAGGCTGGAACGCAGTGGTGTGATCAAACTCACTGCTCAAGCAATCCTTCTTCCTCCGCTTTCTGAGCAGCTGGGACTATAGGCTTGTGTGACCACACCCAGCTAATTTTTTTTCTTTTTTTCTTAGTTTTTTGTAGAAACTATGCTGCCCAGGCTGGTCTGAAACTCCCGGCCTCCAGCAGTCCTCCTGCCTCTGCATTCTGAACTGCTGGGCTTACAGATGTGAGCCGCTGCACCCGGCCAGGCATTTGTGTTTTAAAGATCTATCAGAGTCATGCCCTGCTATGCCTGTAAATGTAAATTACTGGTAGCAATTTTTTTGATACCTACCCTTGTTTAAGATATTAATTTGTATACTATATTCTTTTACAATATAAAGAGGTTTTATTTATTTTGTTCTGGAGAGTTTTAACTAGTTTTTGAAATCTGGGTGAATTCTTAGGTGGTTTTTTTTTTTTTTCCCCTCAAAGTCTGGGTCAGTAACCATTTCCTTCAAATGGCCATATAGTAACTATTTTAGGCCTTGCTGACCACATACAATCTTTGCCACATATTCTTCTTCACTTATTATGACTCTGGAATGTATAAACCATTCATAGCTTGAGAGGCTCAGTTTGCCAGTCAAATTTGTCCCACAGGCTGCTGTTTGTCAACACCTGCTCTAGACTAAAAATGCTAATAATGACTTATGGTCTGAATTTTGGGATTAGTGGTGGATATTCAACCAAAATTAAATGGAAATGCAAATCCGTTCACATGATGGGTAAAGCCAAGAGAATGCCTAGCTTCAGGCTTGGCTGGATCTGGAGGCCATATGAAGATAGCACTGACAGTCTCACATCTTGTGACCTCCCTGAGACTCTCGCTTTACAATAAAAGAGGATTATATCTATTCATTTTATATGTCAACATTTAAGGAAGTCGCTGATTTCCTTGGGTTACATACCTGTCCTTGAATGAATCAGTATGCTGGAGGAGAGAAAAGGGGGATGATGGTGAGGATTGGTGTTTGACCCTCTTGCGTAGTGGTAGGAATGTGTTGGAAAAGACATTTCCAGTGGTACCACATGGAGAAGAGGTAGGAGATAGCTCTCCAGAGAACTTTAAAAATAAATAAGCAGTGCGCTCAGAAAAAGTTTCTGTACATTAAAAATAGGTATGTGTACTTGATCTTCTAAAGTCACTTTAAAATGCATATGTAAGTTGGAAGGTAACACTAATTATTTGAATGGAATAATTATTTATGGAATGAAGATCTTAAATCAACTTCCCTCACCTCTTCATCCCTGCCTGATTTTTATATAGCCTTATCAAATATATTGATATTGATGTTTGCTTTGACTTCTTATATAACAGAAGGAATCTTAAAGAAGCTGGAAAGTTTACTTATTTGATTGTTAGAATACTTCATCTTGGTGGGGGAGACTATATTTTCATAGTGGGACTGTGTAATAGGTCTGATATGTGTATGTCAGATTACCATATGAAAGATTAACATGCCTTTAACATAGATCATGTAAGAATGGAAGATAGCATAAAAACATGACAGCGAATATTTATTATTCAGTTGTCTATTTCTAATTTTTAAGTAACGTAACATAACTGAGAGTAAAAGCCATTCCAGTATTGGTAGTGACCTACCTTTAGTGACTCCTTTTAAGTAGGCAGACATATTACTTGAGCTCATTTCTCCTGCAAAATGATGAGATTGGAGTCGTTTAGTAATAGTCTAATGTAATGAGAAATACATTTTAAAATTTATAAAATTTCAAGTAGACAAGGAAAGTAAATCATGCAAGTAGGAAGTACCCCAAAGCATCTTAACTATTCTTACGTAAGAGTCCAGTAAGTAAAATATCTAAGGTCACTGTCACTCCTCAATCTGACTCTCTTACAATATTGTTTTAAAAATTCAAAGCTTGCAACTGGATACATACAGTTTTAATTATATCACATTTCAAAAGCCAAACCTTGCAAATTGCTGCTGCTTTGAAAGACTGAAACCTTGAACTTTGAATAAATCAGGTTTTTTTTTAAAATCAGGAATACATGTTCTTTTTTTTTCTTTATTTTCCTCCGTCCCTTCATTTTCTTTTCTTTCACAAGGTCTTGCTTTGTCACCCAGGCTGGAGTGCAGTGGTACGATCTGTGGCCTTGGACTCCTGGGCTTAAAGGATCCTCCCGCGTCAGCTTCCTAAGTCGCTGGAACTATAGACATGCATCACCATGCCCAGCTAATTTATTTTTATTTATTTATTTTTTGTAGAGACACAGGGTCTTACAGTGTTGTTGATACTGGTCTCAAACTCCTGGGCTCACCCATTCCTCCAGCCTCAGCCTCCCAAATTGCTGGGATTGCAGGCATGAGCCACAATATCCAGCCTGTGTTTTTTGTTTGCTGTTTTGGTTTGGTTTTCTTGTGAAGACAAGATCTGCGTTGCCCAGGCTGGTCTCAAACTCTTAGGCCTCAAGTGATCCTCCAGCCTTGGCCTCCCAGAGTGCTGGGATTACAGACATGAGCCACCATGCTCAGCCTGTTTTTGTTTGTTTGTTTTATAGACACGTCTATATTGAAGAACAGAACAATTAGGATTTTTAGGCAGACAATACTAACTGCCAGTTTCATCTTTATCCAGAAGTTTAAAGATTATAGGAACAAGGTCATATATTCGTATACCAATATAATAAGGTGAAGAATGTTGAGGAAAAGAGTACATCTACATTTATGCCTAACTTCATTACACAAAACTTTTGGGGATAAGAGTATATTAATCTGACCAGTGACATTCTTGTTGAGTGGCATCATAAAGGTAATGATGAATGTAGTTTTGCTGCATCACAGAGCCTGGGAAAGAGGAGAGTGTGTGAGTGAGAGTGTGTGTGTGTGTGTGTGTGTACCTATGTATATGTGTTTTAATTGGTGTTCAGTAGGTTTACACTTAACTGTGTCCTCTCCTATTTAAATACTCCTTGCTTGATCAGCAGAATACAAGGAAATTTCAATTCTACAAAATACTGTATTTTTATACGGACAGTTCTAAAGTTTTTTGTTTAGAACCAGTAAAGCAAAATTTTAACAACTTGCGAGATGCATTTTAAGATATATTCTTAATATACTCTGTTTTGCTTGCTTCAAGATGAGCTTTGAATTTGTGTAGTTGGCTAGCTTATGCACCTTTAATGTCAATAAATGTTCTTGTATCTGAAAAATAGGAATCATCTAACTTTATATCTGAAAGTGTTTTTGAAAAATAGTCTTATAAGTGTAAGAATAGTATGTTCTAGCACAGTCAGTTTGCTAAATGGCCAAAAGAAGGGTAATCTATCTTTATCCTTCTACAAAGTGATCTTCCTCAACTGCTTCAAACTGGAACTTTTCTTTCTCCATGAATGTCTCTGCCATTTCTGATGTTCTGAAAATGTTTCAGACTTTTGGAAGAATAATCCATAAAAGGAATTTATATAGTCCTTCCAAAGTTTGACTTGGTTTATTGAAATATGCTGAGAAGTTACCAGTTATCAGTTTTCACTACGTAAGTTGTGTTGCCCTGTTCAAGTGTTTTGGGCAGAGATAGAGATGTGAAAGCTAGTATGGTCTATCCTGGGTTCCGATTCTGGTGCAAATAATGATAACCTCTTTTCCACTAGAAAGCATTATACATAGCAGCTCTTTTACTGTGAGATTGTCTTTCAGACCACAATGTGTTTAAGGTAATCTCTCCTACTTTATCAGGAGTGGAGTTACGACAGTCTCACAGTCATTTTATGATCGTGGCATGATTATGACAGCCATTAAAAATGTTTTTCTATCTAGTCTGTTGTTTTGGTTCTTCCCTTCCCTACTTCTCTGCAACTTAGTATGGTCCTCTTAAAGCTTACCACCAAGAATGGATAAACAGATTGTGGAACATTTACCCGCAAGAATATCACTCAGCAATGAAAAGGAATGAGTTACTAATATTTGTAAGAAAATGGAGTTCATTTCCGAAGCAGTGTATTCTTCTATTTATATGAAATTCTAAAATAGGCATAATAGCAACAGAAAGCAGATCAGTGATTGACAAGGGCCTTATGAGAGAGAGAGAGAGAGAGAGAGAGAGATTGAGAGAGAGGATTACCTACAAGGATCAGGAAGGACCTTTTTAGAGTAATGGAAATGTTCTGTGTCTTAATGATGATGCTGGTTGTATAGGTAAATACATTTGTCAAACTCGTTGAACCACTCACAATAAGTATATTATTATCACATTTAAGTTATAGTTGAAGACAGTGTAAAAGAAAGTTAAACAGTGAAGTCTATTTTAGGACATGAATAGTGAAAGAGTAAAATAAAGTTTGATTAAAAATAAAGGTAATTACATCACCTCAAAGCAGTGTAGCCCACAGTACATTAATTTGAATATTTTATTTTTAATGTTGCTAAATAGATGCAAAAGTGTGTGCTACTGTCTATTGCTGTATAATGGTATGTATAGAGATATTTTAGTATTACTTGAATGAAGTACTACGTAATACTAATGACAAGAATACAGGGTTTGTTAAAGTGCTTTGTCATAAGCAAAACCACTGTTTTTTGGTGTGTTTTAATATAATGTACATTTGTGGTTTTTTCTCTCTAAACTATACATTTGTAAGTCTACTTTAACTTAGTCACACAAATCCAATGGAAAAGCAAGTGTAAAATTTAATACTTTCTGAAATACTATTTTTAAATAATTTATGAATTTTTAAAATATTACATGTGATGCTAATTAGCCGAACGTATTACCAAGCTAGCTCCCTAGATCTGTTCCCATGCCCTGTCTCTTAGGTGACCAGATTGTGTGCCCTGACAAAGACAGCATAGGATATCAAGCATACGATTATATCAAGTAATTCTGGCAATATGCTATATAGAAAACCAATCTAAAAATAAGATTGAAATTTTAGAAACTCTTAAGCCAATCATCTTTTCCCAATTAAAGTTTCATTCTTTGATTCTTTTAAGTCAGCTTCACTTGTTTAGATAATCTTTCACAAAAGTTATTTAGAAAAAGGCCCAAAAGATATAGTTTAGATGTCTAAAAGGTAATGCCTGTCCAAACATAGATTTTTATCCTTAAAACTTCTGTTTCATGTTCACAGATTCTTGAAGAAGTTTGAGTTTTCACTTAGCAACTCTCCTTTTAAGTCTGCTATAAAGACCATCCCAAGTTGAATGAGCTGAAGTTTTAATTTGAGTGTAAAAGATCAAGAAAATGTCTAGAATCCTTTTTACTGTTTCTCTCCCAGATCTTTTACTGCTGCTTTTTCCCAATCAAAGGAGTAAAGAATTAGTTTTTCCCCTTTAAAGCAATGAAATCAGCAAAATTAAAACTTCCTGAAAAGAAGCAAGTGACCAGGACCAATTGTACAATTAGTCTCTGAAAAAGTTAACAGCTATTTAAGATGTTGCTGAGTTCTTATGGAAATATGGTAACTTTGGAGACCGTTCACTATTGGAGGTCTTTGTTTAGATTGAGCCTACTGCCTAGTATGTCATTTATGGTAACATTGTGAGGGTTGGGTGAGGGTGGATGCTATCTTGGCTTTCTTAGTGTTCATAAAATAGTAATAAACTTTACTTAATTGATACACTGTTTTTGAGCCTATTGACCTGTGAAGGCATTAATTAGCTTCCAGAATACCGTGAAAAGTGTGCTTAATTGACTCTTCCCCCTAATTATACAGTCTTTTATAAATCAGACTTCCTAATAACCTTCAGTCCAAGTGCATGTACCTTTCTGATGAGTGGTATAACTCATTTAGTTCTCTCATACCTTATTGATGAGCCTTATATAAACTAACTGAAATAGGACAATATAAGAACAGTGTAATAAAGTTGATAAACTTCATAACGTTTAGTAAATTCTTGAAATAAATGGTATATACAAAAAAACTCGCCTTTGTTAGTGGAGAAGAGTAGCAGATGAGAAAAGAACTTTGAAAGAGGAGAGCTAGGCAGGACTCTGGGGATAGCTTGGGTCAAGGTTGGGCCCAAGTGAGAAGACCGATCCTGAAGTGGAGGGCCAAGTACCATTAGCTTTTTCATTATGAATAGGCTCTGGAAATAAAGCTAGCAATACTGCTGGAGAGGTTATGAAAAGATTCTGTCAAGTTTTGAACATGATGACCTGAAGAATTTTATAATTTCTAATTAATGATAATTTCTCATTATAAAATTACACTTTTCCATTTTCCATGGATAGGTTTAAGAAAATCTACGAAGAAGCGCAGTGAATCTCCACCTGCTGAGCTCCCCAGTTTGAGGCGGAGCACACGCCAAAAGACCACGGGCTCCTGTGCTAGTACCAGGTAATTTGGGTTTTTTTCATTTATAGTGAGTTTATTTGTCTTCTGTTGCTTAGTTTCAGCTTTCATCAAAATCCTTAACTCCATAGATTGTTTTTTATTTTGTTTTTGTTTTTTGACAGTCTTGCTCTTGTCACCCAGGCTGGAGTGCAATGGCACGATCTTGGCTCACTGCAACCTACACCTCCCGGGTTCAGGTGATTCTCCTGCCTCAGCCTCCCGAGTAGCTGGGATTATGGGTGTCTGCCACCCTACCCAGCTAATTTTTGTATTTTTAGTAGAGATGGGGTTTCACCATGTTGGCCAGGCTGGTCTCCCACCTCCCAGCCTCAAGTGATCCACCCGCCTTAGCCTCTCATAGTGCTGGGACTACAGGTGTGAGCCGCTGTGCCCGACGATTTTTAAGAAATTATCTAATTTTTTTTTTTACTTGAGTAAAGACATATTCTAACATAACTGGCGTTATCTTTGTGAATTTCTCTGCAATATTTATTTACATGTTTTTATTAAGTTTTAATCATTCTATTTCTTGACGATACTTTTATCCTCTACTTTTCCTTTGTTGTTGTGCTATTTTCACAATGCTGTTGACAGTAGCAGGACCTTTGGCTGTTTACAGAGTTCTAGTCTGTCAAGCATCTTTATGCAGATTTGGATTGTTTTTAAAAGGTAGTTAAGTTTCCCAATAGTGTGATTAATGAATTGAAAAGGATGCCTCTTCTAATGGTTGTACTATTGCCTAATTGGTTTCTAAAAGTGTTAGAACCAGTTACTAAGTTTAATGAATGGAGGGGGAAATGTACTTAATTTTTATATTGTATCACCTTACTCTCAAGAAAAAGTGTAGGTATTATGTGTTCTCTCACATCTCCAATTCTAGATTCTGTGGATCTCTTTTTCAAAACAACTATCTTTGATGTGATACAGTTAATATTTCACATAACTTTATTAATTGATTGAGAATCTTAGCCTAAAAGTAGAAATCTTTTTCCTGCAACTTCTTCTGTAAGCTTTTCAGGCTTGGTCAGTTGGTCAGGTGCCATTCCATGGCTAATTATTCAGTAGCTGTATATGAGTTCTCTCTCTGTGTATAGTCATGCCACTTTTAATGAGGAGGACACGTTCTGAGATATGTGTCATTAGGTGATTTTGCCATGCAAACATCATGAAGAACACTCAAAACACAAACCTAGATAGTATAGCTTACTACACATCTAGGCCATGTGGTAGCCTGTTGCTCCTAGGCCACAAACCTGTAAAACGTGTTACCTTACAGAATACTGTAGACAAGTGTAACACAATGGCAAGCATTTATGCATCTAAACATATCTAAACGTAGAAAAGGTACAGTAAAAATACAGTATTAATAATCTTGCAGGACCACGGTCATACATGTGGTTTGTCCTTGACAGAAACAACATTATGCAGCACACGACTGTAGCTTGTTCCCTCTAGTAAATGCATGCAAACTAGTGATGGGGTGGGGGAATGATTTTAGTTTACCTTTTCCCACTCAGGTTAGCAGAGGGGTCTTTCCACTTCTTTTGGTTCTTATCTAAGATAACCTATTTTCTCTACTCTTGGCGGTGTTATAGTAGTGACATAAGTAAACAGTAAAACTTGGTGCCTATAAATCATGAAAAAGATAGCCTTGCCACCTTAAATCTTTTCCACCTGTTTTTAAATTTTTTAGATTGTTTAAAATACCTGGATTTAGTACACCTGTTTGCTTTTGAGGTTGCATAGCAACTTTTCTGAGGATTTCTGAAGAAACTTCTTAATTTTCCAGAGTTTTTTATCCTATTTTGGGCCATATTTTGAATCTTAATTACTCAAGGTTTAGTCTGAGATGCAAACTGAATTTATTGTGTCTGAAAATTAATTTTAAGCCGTATGCGAAGTCAAGTAATCTAGTGTTGTAATTGTCTTGCTTGCCCTGCTGTTCTCTGCAACCACCTCTCCTTCTACTCACGATAGTTAGTGTGTGTGAAATTACCCACTGTAGGGTTTGATCATGCTGTGCACAGGCCGTCTCATCTAGCCACCTGTTTGAAGTGCTCTTCATGGCAAATCTTTTCTGAATTAGTTGAGATTCTGCTTACGTTTAGTGCCTTGGTCACCTACTAAGGGTGTCCTTGTTTCTCTTTAGAGTAGCACTCCTTGAGGGCAGCAACCCTATGTATCCAAAGTGGTCAGTCCAGTGTGCTGGTGGAGATTAGATCTTAAATGAGTGAATTTGAATCCCACTAATTTGTAGCTTTGTAAAATGGGTTGGGAATGAGCTGTTTCCTTGTGAAAGAAAGATTAGTTAAGCAAATTTCTGTGTAGGGAAGCTTTTTCTGTAATGAGAATAAACTCTTCCATTGCTCTCAGGTAAGCAGAGCCTTCATTTGTAGGTCAGCTGCTTCTCTCACTTCACTGTAGTGTAACTTTAATCTAAAACATGTCTTTTACTAATAGGCTTCTGCCTTTCTTAAGATAATTTGGGGAGCTTTGTTTAAATGCTATCAAGTTTGAATAATTTGGGGGGAAGTATTTTTGCTTCTCCTCGGTTTGCTTACTGATTTTGCTATTAAAGGAGAAAAAAAGGTTTATCATCAATAAAATGTAATTTTCTTTAGGAGAAATAAGTGGTCATTCTTTTCTCATAATTTATTCTGTGTCTCTGTCCTAAATGAATGTCTTTCCCAAATGTTATCTGTATTTATTAATAATATTAAATCCATAACTTAAAGAATGGAGTTATTCATTATTAGGATGATTATTTTTGTATGATTTAGGTAATCTAGAACATAGGGGCTGGGAATTTTTTTCCCATCTCCTCCTCCCTTCCTCACATTCTCAGTGTTAATCTGCAGTTCTTTTGTATGAATTTTTTTGTGTTGTTTTTGTTCCCAAGATGGAGTGCAGTGGCATGATCTCGGCTCACTGCAACCTCCGCCTCCCAGGTTCGAGCAATTCTCTTGTCTTGGCCTCCCAAGTAGCTGGGACTACAGGCGCACGCCACTACACCTAGCTAATTTTTGCATTTTTAGTAAGACAGGGTTTCATGATATTGGTCAGGCTGGTCTTGAACTCCTGAGCTCAGGTGATACACCTGCCCGGCCTCCCAAAGTGCTGGGGTTACAGGTGTGAGCCACTGCACCCAGCCAGTATTAATATATTAATCCACTGTTTACCCTGGGAATGATGCTGTATTTTAAATGAATTGAATTTTCTTTGCAGGAAGAGTCACTTTTCTGTTTAGTTGGAAGTGTTTTAAAAATCATTTCTGTTTCTAAGGATGACAACAGCTCCCAGTAACACAAAAGCTTGTATTGTAAATGCAGTATAACTTGGAAGAATTTTAAATATACAAAGTCTTGGTTGTTATACATGGTGATTTTCTGCACTTACTTTTATTTAAAAAGAGGACGAAGAAGAAACTGGCTTTGTGCTCCATGAATTTGAGCTTTGTGTTGTCTATACATTGCTCCTGGTTCACTGGTAATGCTGCCCATGACGACATTTTTCTGTTGTAGTCGGCGAGGCTCTGGCCTGGGCAAAAGAGGAGCAGCTGAAGCTCGTCGACAGGAGAAAATGGCAGACCCTGAAAGCAACCAGGAGGCAGTAAATTCTTCAGCTGCTCGGACGGATGAAGCTCCCCAAGGAGCTGCGGGTAGGTAGATTGGTACTTCTTAGCTTTAAAATGCATTTCTGTCTTTTGTAGATTTGATGGGTGGAGGGAGGGATGTATGCTAGGTGTTACTATCATATAAACTTCTTGTTCTGTTTTGTTTTACTTTACCAGTTTGATATTTTGATTAGTTGGAAATGGTTGCCATTTTAAAATTCTCATCCTAATTTGCACTAATTACGTTCAAAAGGCTTTTAGGAAGAAGTAAACTCTGTTTAAGCTTTTTATATATTGACTAGTGCGTATAACTGCCCATCGATTGAAAGAATTTAAATTCATAGTAAAAATATAAGAATATAGTTTAAATTGCTTCACACACATATAAATTTTAATTTAGAATTTTTGTAAGCCCTAAAATACGAGTATTCAGTTTGAACCTTAGCTATAAGAACAGTATTTGTATTGTTATGGGCTTCTTATTTTTTTTTTTTTTTTTTTTTTGAGACGGAGTCTCACTCTGTCGCCCAGGCTGGAGTGCAGTGGCCAGATCTCAGCTCACTGCAAGCTCCGCCTCCCGAGTAGCTGGGACTACAGGCACCGGCCACCTCGCCCGACTAGTTTTTTGTGTTTTTTAGTAGAGATGGGGTTTCACCGTGTTAGCCAGGATGGTCTCGATCTCCTGACCTCGTGATCCGCCCGTCTCGGCCTCCCAAAGTGCTGGGATTACAGGCTTGAGCCACTGCGCCCGGCCGGGCTTCTCATTTTTATTCTTGATATATTAGAAGCACAAAAATTAAGACTTTTCTCTCAGCTTTAAATATGTACCCATTACCTATACCAAAACAAGGCTAATACTTCAACTATTAATTCTGGCTGATGGATATCAAAATACAGTTTGTATTGACATTTCTCAGTGACGTGAACAACAGGTAAAGAATGTTAAAATCAATCGCTATAGGCTTATATGTATGAGCCTTATATCAGATGATACACACAGGTTTAGATGTGGACATATACTTCCTTTTAAACAAAGATATTTCAGATACTATTGTTTACTATTAGTATACATTGTCATTTTCTTTAATGTCTGTAGTTGATCATGCCATAGTTTGCCAGGAAGGTTGTGGTTTATCCACTACTGATGTCTTCTTGTTCTGTCTAGCTTAGCATTTTTTTAACCACTACACTTTCTTAGTTTTATATGATAAATTATGTGGTGGGAGAGTTTTTTCCCATATTTGTTTTCCTAGTTTTTCTGAAGGTTTAAATGGTAGATATTTGGAAAGTCTATTTCATTGCAACTCATTAAAACTGGTTGTGACTCACAGTCTATCCCAGTGTTGTATGCTCCTTCCCAGTTTTTAATGTTTATTCAAAGCCTGAATGTGGAAATGGAGTAATTCCCAAATGGGTAACAGAAAAGGAGCTGCAGGCTATTAATGTAGACTTACTACAGTAATTATTATAACTAATATTTATACAGTGTATACCACATTGCAGTCCAGCCATAGTATTAAGTACTTTACATATATTCTCTTTCAATATTCCAAACAGCCTACTGAGGTATGAGTGCTCTTATTACCATTTTATAAGTGAGGAAAAATGGAGACAAACATTGCTTATGCTTGCTCAGGGTTACAAGCTGTGATGTGTGACTTCCCAAAGCCAGGCATATTTGTAACATCATTGTTGTCTAATACAGTTGCAAGAGTTTATATAATTTATACGAATATATAATTGAAGGCTGGAATGGGAATGGGCTGTAAAATTTTGTTCCCCTATTTATTTACCTAAGAGAATAAAAGCATACAGGAATCAGGCTCATCCAACTGCCTTTCTAAGCACTTTGAGGCATTCCGTTGTCATTTATGTTTGAAATTACAGTGTGATACAAGTGTTTCCCAAACTGTGCATTGTAACTGGTGATAAAAAAAATACATCTGGCATGTGCACTTGTGTTAGAGGGCTGACTTCATTACATTCTGGAGGATAGATCTCTTATGAATTATAGGAATTTCTCTGCTGACTCTTGAAAGTATTTATGGGGAAATAAGCTAATTATTTAGCAGCTTTACGTTAAGTTCTTCATGGTAATGTGCTTTAGCTTCTGCATGTGTAAAATGGGAATGTAAAAGAAGATACAAACCTAAATTAGTATGGTGTATAGGTTCGTGGACTTAGGGCTCCTTTTGACAAGTAAACGTTTTCAGATAGTACTTGTATAGTAGATATAAGACTCCGTTGAAAACATTTATTTGGAAATAATGTTGTTATTCTTTTAAAAAGCCCAACCACATTAGCTCTTCATGTAAGAAATGCTAGCCGTTAAAGTTGAAAGTTAAGTGTTTGCCACACTTTCGCAAGAGTCAGAGGCAGACTCCTGTGCATTCTTTTTTTTTTCTTTCTTTTTTTGAGGATAAGTTTCTCTCTGTTGCCCAGGCTGGAGTGCGGCATTGCAATCTCAGCTCACTGCAGTCTCTGCCTCCTGGATCTGAGTGATTCTCTTGCCTCAGCCTCCTAAGTAGTTGGGACTACATGCGCCCACCACCACGCCTGGCTAATTTTTGTATTTTTAGTACAGAAGGGGTTTCACCATGTTGGCCAGGCTGCGCTCCAACTCCTGACCTCAAGTGATCTGCCCACCTTGACCTCCCAAAGTGCTGGGATTACAGGCGTGAGCCTCCACACCTGGTCTCCTGTGCATTCTTAGTTTTGGACATAATCAGAACTGTATAGACCTTTATAGTGTTGATAAAGTCTTGCAAATGCTAGGGGTACTAAAGTAAGGAATGAAGTATTTTTCTTTATTCTTGTAAAATAATGTCACTCCATTTTGCATTGGGTAACTTTATAGTTTCAGAAGAAATGATCAGGGTTAGATCACATAAAGAAGTATTCCAATTTTGTTAATTTTGCATCTGTTGGTTAAAGTATAAAAACTTGTCACTCCATAATAGAATGTTTGTATTCTGATTTAGACAATATCGTTCTCCATTGTTTTCACTTATGTGTATTGTAAACTGTCTTACACGGTACTGTGAAGATATTTTAAGACTAAACAGGAGAAATATCTGTTGAAAATCTGGCATTGGATTTTATCTACTGATAGTTATATTTGTATATTTGACTCTGGGAACAAATCTGGCCTATGCCCAAGTAGGTTTGAAGCCTTGACTAAGGAACTGTAGCCAACTCCTGTTGATTAATTACATTTTCATATCTGCATGACTTTACAGAACAGCCATCTCTATACTCCTAATTAAATTAGCCAGTGGCTTGGCTGGCTTAGGTTTTCTAATTTTTTAAAACATACAAAACTAGTGGTTTTTTTTTTTTTTTTGTAAAACCAAACTCATTTTGTAAAACATACAAGAATAGTTTTTATATATGTTTTACAAAATTAGAAAATTCGTAACTCCTATCTGAACTCCCACTTTAGATAACCTAAACTACTTCATAAAAGGGAACAAAAGCTTAATACTTGCTATCAGAGGTCTGGCAAAAGAATTCTTTTCTTCACAGTTAGTTTCCAATTTCTGTCAAAACCAGCACCCTACCCTCTACTGATAATCAGACTTTTGACAGTAGCTCACACCTCTCACCCCAACACTCGGAGGCTGAGGCAGGTGGATCACTTGAGTTCAGGAGTTTGAGATCAGCCTGGGCAACGTGGTGAAACCCTGTCTCTACAAAAAAATACAAAACTGAGCTAGGCTTGGTGGCATGTGCCTGTGATACCAGCTACTCAGGAGGCGAAGGCGGAAGGATCACTTGAGTCCTGGAGACGGAAGTTGCAGTGAGCTGTAAATTGCACCACTGCACTTCAGGTTGGTCAAGAGAGCAAGACCCTGTCTCAAAAAATAAAAATAAAAAAGGTTCTGTGGCTCCCCAAAGGTTGGGACTCTGCTATAATAGAACCTTAGCATCTCTTTTAATTATGTTCTTCTGTAGGTTTTATGTTTTAATTAATTGATGTCTTTGTGGCAGTGAAGTTTTGAGATATTCATTATGAAAGTGGTTAGAATAAAATGTTTAAGAAGTAATGTAAGGTAGAAACCTTTAATGGTTGTAGGTCTGGAGAACATTTTAAAGTAAAATCAAGTAGATTCTCTGATCAATAAACTTAAAAACCCAGCAGTACTCTAACAGGTTAGATTTTTGTGTGTGCGTTTTTTAATGTATGGGCTCCAGAGTGTGGTTTAAAAATACCAACTATTTCATTTGTAAAAACTTGGTATTTGCTTCCCACATAGATAGAATAGTCTTAAGATAAGTTTAAGAGCCATTTCAGTTATAATTGTACCTGGTAACAGTATTTGTTAACAGCATTTCTGTATAATGTGAAGAAGCAACTTTATTTGAATTAAAAATCACTGCTAAAGAATATGTTTGAGTCATATAGTTTCTAAGGGTAGAACCTGTGAAGTCAGGCTTCCTAAGTTTAGATCTCCGATCCATAACTAGCTATCTGACATTGGCCAAGTATGCTCAGAGTCACAAAACCTTGGTTTCCTTATGTGCATGATGATTATAATACCTTTTGTACAGTTAGGAGGAAACTTAGACAATGCCTATGTATAGTAAGCGTTTCATAAATGCTGCGTACCTGTAAGTAGCATTATTGTGTGTGTGTAGTTACTGGTTAATTTCCTTTTTCTTTACCAGAAGTGTGGATTTTGCTTAACCTTTATACAACTTCAGTGTTTCTGGTTAATCTGTCTCTCTATGGCTCTAAACCTTTGGGAGTGGTGGGGGAGTTTCCAACATTTTTGTAAAAGGCCAGTTAGTAAATGTTTGATGCTTTATGTAGTCTCTGTTGCAAGTACTCAGTTCTGTAATGACAGCGTGAAAGCAGCCACAGACCTGTAAATGAATGAGTACAGCTATGTTCTAATAAAACTTTTATTTACCAAACCATGTGGTGGACTGGATTCGGCCTTTGGGCCATATTTTGCTGACCCTGTTCTAAACCATAAGTTTTTCTAAGAATTTTTTTTTAATCCCATTAATGAGGTTATATAGAGAATACTTAATGGTGTGTGAAGAGAATGGTAATATGAAAATACAGTCGGTGGCTGGTATTTTGGCATCTTTTTCTTCAGACAAGCTCTTTAAATTCACATATGTTATTCGCACATGCCTCTTTAACAATTATGACAAAAATACTCTTCCTGGCTTGCATTCTGTCACAATCTGTTCAGTATATAGGGCTTAAGGTATTGTGGAAGAGCTTATGTAGATCAATCATCTGGGTTAAAAAAAGAAAAAGACCCAGAAAACAAACAAAAAGAACCCCCTTTGACCTCAGCAGACACCTAGAGGCACAATTAACTGCTAGTTTTGTAGGACTATGGTTTTACTTCCTGTTCAGATTCATAATAGACTCTGTCTCCATTAGCTCAGACTGGTTTTTTGTCATTGTTGGTCAGGTTAGCATTTCGCTTAATAGTATCGTGAGTTTTAACTCTTCATTTTACACTAGTTTTGACACTTTATTGCCCTGTCTTTCATACTTTTTGTTTTTAGAGTCTGGCCCTGCCGCTTAGGCTGGAGTGCAGTGGCATGATCATGGCACACTGCGGCCCCTACCTCCTGGGCCCAAGCAGTGCTCTCAACTCAGGCATGCCTAACTCAGTAGCTGGGACTACAAGTCGCACTATGTTACCCAGGCTGGCCTTGAACCCCTGAGCTTAAATGATCCTTCTGCCTTGACCCGCCAAGTGTTGGTATTACAGGCGTGAGCCACCATGTCCAGCCTCCTTCATGCTTCATAGCAGTCATCTGTTAGTTGTAATATCTTTTTGCACTCTTGAAGTTAATGAAAACAGATAAATGATTGTATCAAGACTGTAGTCCGGGAATGAAGCAGACTTAGAAGGCAGACATCTACATACAACATTTCCCCCAAATGTCAATTTTGCCTTTTTATTATTTTTGTTACTAATTGGCCATCTG
Source organism: Theropithecus gelada (assembly GCF_003255815.1). NCBI lineage: Eukaryota > Metazoa > Chordata > Mammalia > Primates > Cercopithecidae > Theropithecus > Theropithecus gelada. The sequence goes on along the minus strand of NC_037680.1, from coordinate 106,486,703 downwards.
TTAAATAATCACAATTGTTTTAGCAGTATGTTCTTTATTGACTTTCAGAGAGAGATTCAGGACATCTTAATTAAAGAACAGTTTCAAAGGCACAAGAAATTTGTCAAAAGCCATGTATAAATGAAAAACAAGCATAAAAATACAACCTTTTTAATACTAAAATAGTTGAGTTCTCCTTTCGTTGCTGAAAGCTACAGGATAAAGTCTAGAAGAACAGCTGAGTATACTGTGGCTAGACAAGTTTAATTGCCTTTATTCATTGTAGTCCACAAAACTTTGGTTTTTCTAAGATAAGCCAGACATAATGTGTTTAAGTGCTCCTCTCCTAACCCTCATCTTTCCCCTCCACCCCAAGCCTCTAGTTCTGTTGCAGGGGCTGTTGGCATGACCACCTCTGGGGAGAGTGAATCAGATGATTCCGAGATGGGACGTTTGCAAGGTAAAAACAGTTATTGAGCCTACAAGAAACCATTACCATGAGCTACCTGTTAATACCATACTTTATTGAAATTAATTTAAATTCATTTGACCATAATCTAGCAGTACCTGCACCTCCAAGAAAAAAAACAAAAAAACTTCTTAGTAGCAATTTCATGATTTGGAATTAGAAGATGAGCTATCTGCCTCTAGGTGTTTACTGTTTAACTAGATAAAGCCTTACATATTTATTTTTGTTTAAATTTTTTTTCTTTATTGTGGTTGCATGTATAGCTGGTTTCAGTAATAAATAAGTTAAAAATCTTGAAAAACGGGTATCTTAATATATTTTTGTCTGGAGTCCAGTAGCATTATGAATGCATTTAACCCACTTAGGCCTAGTGTTCCATTATTGGAACGCTAAGGATGTGGGAGTTATTGATATCCTACTGCTCAAGGCCGTTGCCAAGGTCTGACTTTTCACTCATGCAAAAATTTAAAAAATTGCAACCTGCAGCATAAATGGGTTTTAATAAGGTGTTTGCCATGGTTTTTTATCTTCTTGATCCTGTTTCAAAAGGAATGTATAGTGTATATACAAATTGTAGTTTTTTTAAATGTTAACAAATGCTTTTACAAAAGCAGCCTAATATTATGTATGGATGGGTATATATTTTTATCTCAATTGATTTATAACAGATCTCAGTGTGAGGCTTACAATAAAAGTATTATTTATAAATCATTTTTGATTGCTTTTAAGTTCCTGAGGGAACATACAAGTATCTCTAGGACTCGGACTCTCAGGAACACAGAGTTTTTGTTTGATTGTTTTGAGACCGAGTCTTACTTTGCACTCCAGGCTAGAGTGCAATGGCACGATCTCAGCTCACTGCGAACTCCGCCTCCCGCGTTCAAACCATTCTCCTGCTTCAGTCTCCTGAGTAGCTAGGATTACAGGTCCCCGCCACTGCGCCTGGCTAATTTTTGTATTTTTAGTAGAGACGGGCTTTCATCATGTTGGCCAGGCTGGTCTTGAACTCCTGACCTCAGGTGATCCATCTCGGCCTCCCAAAGTGCTGGGATTACAGGTTTGAGACACTATGCCTGGCCTATTTTGTTTTGTTTTCACATTTTGGAACTAATAAAAATCATATACTGTTTTCATATGGTTTTATAGGATCTGATGACCAACAACTGATTGGGAAATAATGTCATACAGAAAACAGAGCAAGGGTGCTTAACATATTAGCTCTTCAAAATAATCAAAATACTTACCTTAGGTTTTTCTTGAAATATTTTACACATTCCTGTTGGCACTGATTTAATATATTAGGGTGGTCTTGAAAGTTTGCAGCTTCTCTTAATAGTTCAGAAAGCAAAGTAACATTGACTGAATCAGTTAAGTGAGATGAATCAGTTACTTGAAATTTTCAGATAGATCAGTTGCATGAAGTCATCTTAGTTGTTCACTCTGCCCTTCTTTTCTCTCTAGCTTTGTTAGAGGCAAGGGGTCTTCCCCCTCACCTGTTTGGTCCTCTTGGTCCTCGGATGTCACAGCTTTTCCATAGAACAATTGGAAGCGGAGCTAGTAAGTAAAAATGTTCCTTCCCTGAAACCTCTCAATAATTAGCCAACTGCTATTTTTACTTGTAACCTATTGATCGAAGTATTAAGAAGTTTTTCATCATCTTGAACCCATTTTTAAAAAGAAGGCTTGTGCACATTCACACCTTAAGTACAATTTTCATTGCAGTATTACCCAGATTTTATAGCGAGATTGATTCTGTTTGTTTGAACAAAATAAGAATAAAGAATCTCAAACAATTGCATTGGTAATTATGGCACCTGATGGCATGTTTTGCATAGATTTGAATCTTGAGTTTGTCATAATGATGTATTTGTCAAGGTGAGAGGATAAAACATTAAACAGTTTGCTAGCTGAATTTTTTATAGCTTTAAATATTTAGACATAAGGTTCCCATGTGTACTTTTTTAAAAAGTTTTTTTTTTTGAGACAGAGTCTTGCTCTGTTGTCCAGGCTGGAGTGCAGTGGCGCGATCTCAGCTTACTGCAGCTTCCACCTCTCGGGTCCGAACAATCCTCCCGCCTCAGCCTCCTGAGTAGCTGGGATTACAGGTGTGTACCACCAAGCCCGGCTAATTTTTGTATTTTTAGTAGAGATGGGGTTTCACTGTGTTGGATGGCTGATCTCGAACTCCTGACCTCAGGGAATCCACCCACCTTGGCCTCCCAAAGTGCTGGGATTACAGGCGTGAGCCACTGTGCCTGGCCTGTTTCCTTGAATTGGGATCAAAATACGATTTATACATTGCAATCAGGTAGTTTCTTAAGATTTTTGTTTGTTTTTTTAAGAGAAATTTGATTTTATTTATCACTGGGGAGAAGCCTGGAAAGGAAAAAAACAAAAAAAAACTGTTGCAGGGGGTCCCTAAGGGTATTGATTTTGAGATATCTGAAACCTGTATTTAACATCAACCTTTACACATGAACTTAATGTAAACCGTAAACTAGAGCCAGAGTCAAAAACAATGCCACACCTTTGTGCCCATGGCCCAGCTTCAACGGTACCTACTTCATATCTAATCTTTATCTGTAGCCTCATTCACATCCTTCTTCCCATATTAGTTTGAAATGAATCCCAGGCATTATATACAGTCATGTGCTGCATAATGATGTTCCATTCAACAACAGATCGCACACGCTACATCAGTCCCACAAGGTTATAATGGAGTTAAAAATTCCCATCGTCTATCTAATATACAGTACACATTTTTAAACCATACTTTGATCATTTAAAGCCAGAGGTGTCCAGTCTTTTTGCTTCCCTGGGTCACATTGGAAGAAGAATTGTCTTGGGCCACACATAAAATGTAGTAACACTAATTATAATAACACTAATAATAGCTGATGAGCTTAAAAAAAGTCGCAAAAAAATCTTATAATATTTTAAGAAACTTTACGAATTTTTGTTGGGCTGCATTCAAAGCCATCCTGGGCCACACATTGAGCAAGCTTGGTTTAGAATGTACTCCTTCTACATACTAAAGAAGAACATTAACTGTAAACCTTAGTAGTAGGTATTCCAGAAGAAAGCATTGTTGCCATAGGAGATGACAGCTTCATGCCTATCATCGCCCCTGAAGACCTCCAGTGGGACATAAGATGTGGAGGTAGAACATAATGATATTGATGATCTTCACCCTGTGCAGGCCTAGGTTAATGGTCATGTTTGTGTCTAAATGTTTTAAAAAACTGTTTAATTAAACTAAAGAAAAATGAATTTTCAAAATAGGAAAAAGCTTATATGGATATAAAGAAAGAAAATGTTTTTATACAGCTGTACATTGTGTTTGTGTTTTAAGCTAGTTAATACTACAAAATAGTCAAAGTTAAAAAACGTTTATGAAAGTAAAAAGTTACAGGAAGCTTAATTGCTTTTTTCTTTCTTTCTTTTTTTTTGAGACGGAGTCTTGCTCTGTCACCTAGGCTGGAGTGCAGTGGTGCAGTCTCGGCTCACTGTAACCGCCTCCTCCCAGGTTCAAGCAATTCTCCTGCCTCAGCCTCCCGAGAGGCTAGGACTACAGGCACCCGCCACCACGCCTGGCTAATTTTTTGTATTTTTAGTAGAGACGGGGTTTCACTCTGTTAGCCAGGATGTTCTCGATCTCCTGGTCTTGTGATCTGCCCACCTCAGCATCCCAAAGTGCTCGGATTACAGGCGTGAGCCACAGTGCCTGACCGGTTAATTTCTTTAAGATATTTCTTATAAATTTAGTATACATATATATACAGTTTATAGAATTTATAGTAGTGTATAATCTAGGCTTTCACATTCACTCACCACCCACTCGCCCAGAGAAACTTCCATTCCTGGTAAGCTCCATTCATGGTAAATGCCCTATACAGAAGTACCATTTTTTAATCTTTCATATCATATTTTTATTATACCTCTTCTATGTGTAGATATAGTAACATATACAAATACTCATTACAACTGCCTATAGTATTCAGTAAAGTAACATGTCGTACAGGTTTCTAGCCTAGGAGCAAGGGGCTAAACTCTGTACCATCTTGGTTTAAGTGTACTCTATGATGTTTGCACGACAGAATAGGCTAACAACGCATTTCTCAGAACATATCCCATTTGTTAAGTGACACCTAATTTTAATCTATAAACATTTCATCATGTGGTTCAAGATAATGCTCCTCAAAACACACAGTCACATTATCACATTTAAAAAATAAACCAGCAGTTTCTTAATAATAGATAGCCAATAGATGTCGAAGTTTCACTGTCTCAATATCATAAGTGTATTTCTTGCAAACTGGTTGTTGGATCTAGAGACCTCTTCACATTGAGTTTAGAGCCTTTATCATCTTTTCTTGGTAAACAAAGCCTATTGAAAAGTCATAGTGTGTTCTTAGAAAGTACATAGTGTCTGTCTTTTAACAAGCTGTTGAAACTAAGTACCTATGTAATAGGGGTTACAAAATAGTAGTATTTTAGACCTAATAATCTCTTTTCATTTATGAGAAGTAAAGAAAGTATTAATAATTTAGTAGAAATATATAAAGGATATCTTCTTCTCACCTTCTGTTTGATTGCCCGGGACAATAGTTGATACAGGAAAAATTATTTTTCACTCTTTACTGGTTAATAAAAGGAGTGATTTTTATATCCTCCAAAGGTACCATTGTTGTATTTTTGTTTTGCTTTTTAACATGTTTGTTTTTAAGTGTGATTGTAAGCAGTGGGTTGAGACGTGTGTTAGACATTTCAGTGATTTTCATTGATACTTGAATTGTCCCAGCATTGGATGATGGGATCTTTTTGAGTTTGGCTTCTGAATCTTTCGGCCATAACCTTAGTAATTTTTGATAGCCTTCTTATTTTCTGGTATGATAAGATGTGGCAAACTCAGTTGACTTATTTTTTCTTCCTGCTATGGTATGGCTGTGTACCCACCCAAATCTCATCTTGGATTGCAATCCCTACAGTCCCCACTGGGATGGACCCAGTGGGAAGTAGTTGAATCATGGGGGTGATTTCTCCCATGCTATTCTCCTGCTAGTGAGTTCTCACTAGATCTGATGGTTTTATAAGGATTTGGCATTTCCCCTGTTGGCACTTATTCTTTCTTCTGCTGCCCTATGAGGAAGTACCTTCCACTGATTGTAAGTTTCCTCCCCAGCCACGCCAAACTGTGAGTCAATTAAACCTATTTTCTTTATAAGTTACCCAGTCTTGGATATTTCTTCGTAGACGTGTGAGAATGGACTGATACACTCCCCATACCTGAAATTGTTCATTTCCCCATAGAGCGTTGGTTTATTTTGTATTTAGAGACCGCAGTCTGCCATATTCATTTCTTCTGGGTTGACCATTATTTCTAGACTCTTTTAAAAGTTGGTATGATACCACCAATTCATGTTTAGGTCTACAGAGTTTTTATTTAACTTCATTCATGTTATATCTCCTTTCTCCAATGCTGAGTGTCCTAATTCCCAATAATTACAACATAGTGACTCATTTACTTTATCCCACAGTACAAGATTTCAAGTTGCTACTGAAAGTATTATTATTAAAAAAGTCAAAAAGATTATTTTACAGTTCTTTCTGTTCCTGGGATATTTTTTACTTTGTGTTAAAATTAGTGTGTTTTAAAGTCATTTGAAATAATCCATCTCTTTCTTTATGCCAGCAGGTTGGATTGGTTCATTTACTTCATTTTGCTTCTGATTTTTAGGGACTGCTTTTTAAAATGTGTATTTTGCTTTTATAATTATATAATATTTACACAGTTGTAAAAGTCAAATCTACAAACAAGATATATTTAGAAAAATCTTATCTTCTTTTGCTTTCCATTTTCCCTGCTTCTTTCTCTTACATAAATAATCTTTTAAATTTTATGGCTTGTCCTTCTGTTATTTACTTTAAAAAATCCATAAATATCTATATTGTCCATGGGACTTCCTTTCTCAGTTAAGAGTAGCAAACTTTATACACTTTACTTTGCTTTTGATACTGTATTTTGGTGTTCACTCTTCACAGCTGCCACATGCGTGTTGCATGTTCAACTGATAGGCCTTTGTAAAGCTGCCATGTTACTCCATTGTGTGGGTATACATAGTTTATTTATATAGTCCCCTGTTGCACATTTGAGTTATTTTCAGTTTTTTTTCTATTGGCTAGCCTTCAGTGAAATGTAGCTTTCTTATTTATTTTTTTTTTTTCAAGCATTATCTTTTGGATAGATTTATAGAAGGAGGATTGCTGCTTAAATGAGTGTAAATGCATATGATGTTTTGGTAGGTGTTGCAAACTCCTCCAATTTGGGATTGTACCATTTTGCATTTCCACCAGTCGTGGGTATGACAGCAGTATGGTATCAAGCTTTTGATTTTTTTACCACAATTCATTGTTTCTAACTTTTTTTTTAGTTATGTATCTTCGTATATTTCTTTTAGTGGTACCCTAGGGAGTATAATGCAAATTCACTGGTTTGTTATAGCATACCTTAAATTAATACTTTATCAATCTCAAACAGTACAAGATTTTCTTCTGTCTTAGCAAAACTTCTTACTCTCCCCTCTATCAGTTTTTTTTGGTTTGTTTTGTTTTTGTTTTTTTTGAGACGGAGTCTCACTCTTGTCATCCAGGCTGGAGTGCAGTGACGTGATCTTGGCTCACTGCAAACAAGTGACTCTTGTGCCTCAGCCTCCCGCGTATCTGGGACTGTAGGTGCACACCACCCCGCCCGGCTAATTTTTGTATAAGGTATGCTATAATAAACCAATGAATTTGCATTATACTGCCTGTATACTCTTAAGAGTGGATTTTATATTTTTACGTGGCTGAAAACATTTTAAAAGAGTCATATTTTCTGATGTGAAAATTAAATGCAGATCAAATTTCAGTGTCCATAATATTTTATTGGAATATAGTCATGTTCATTTGTTTGTATTAGTCTTACTTTCTGTGGATACTTTCCAGCTACAGTGCCAGAGTTGAGTAGTTGCAGTAGAGACCATATGCCTGTAAAGCCCAAAATAATTACTATCTGGCCCTTGAGAGAATGTTTGCCTGCCAAACCCTGATCGACAGTAACGGTTCTCAAAGTATGATCTGTGGACTCTTGGTTCGTGAGAGACCCTTAAATGAGTTCTGTAAGGTCAAAACTAATAATAGTTACTAAGATTTTTCCTTCTGTTTCTTTGATGTTTGAACTGATGGTTCATAAGCTGTAATGGGTAAAACTGGTGGGATCTTAAGCATGAGGGAGTGGCACTGAAACTAGCAGTCATTGTGTTTTTCACTGCCACATACTCCAAGTAAATATAATTCAGTTTTTATCTAAGATGCCCTTACTGAACCAGTTAATTTAATTAGGTCTTTACTCCCAAGACATGTCTTTTTAATAATCTTTGGAACACAGTAAGGCCAATCTTTTCCATTTACAGTTGACTCTTGAACAACATGAGTTTGAACTGTGCGGGTCCACTTATTCATGGATTTAAAGAATAAATACAGTTAGGCTTCTGTATCCATGAGTTCTACATTAGCAACCAAATTCATACTGAAAATAGTGTTTGGGCCGGGCACGGTGGCTCATGTCTGTAATCCCAGCACTTTGGGAGGCCAAGGTGGGCAGATTGCCTGAGGTCAGGAGTTCAATACCAGCCTGGCCATGATGGTGAAACCCCAGCTCTACTAAAAATACAAAAAAATTAGCCACGCGTGGTGGCCTGTGCCTCTAATCCCAGCTGCTTGGGAGGCTGAGGCAGGAGAATCGCTGGAACCCAGGAGACGGAGGTTTCAGTAAGCTGAGACCGTGCCACCTGGTTTGGAAAATAAGGTTTTTTAAAATCAAAATTGTTTATATTAATGTATAATGAGTTAACTGGCAAATATTTAAAATTTTTGTATTTCAATTAACATATTTTAAAATTATCAATAAATACAACCCACATAAACAAAAGTGCTTTGTGGTCCCTCAGTAGTTTTTAAGAGTATAAAATGATTCTAAATTCAAAATCCACTACTCTAAGAGTTGGTTTCTCTTCATAGATCAGAAGATAAAGTAGGTTTTGGTAATGGTTTTGGCTTTTTGTTGTTATCTTCAGTTTAGTGTAAGTTATTTTTAGGTACATCCCAGATGTTTATTGGTATTGATGATAATTTTGATTGTGCTGTATAAGATCCATGTCCTTAACAGTTGTCAACCCACATGGTTATAAGACCTCCATCTAGTCACATACATGTCAGTTCTTTCTCTTAGGGGGTTGTGCTATTAGGCCATACTTGATGTGAACTGTTTAATCCTTTTAAAGTTTAATCCTTTTAGAATCAGCAGAGGAGTCGTTTGTTTTCACTGTTTTTCTATCATTTTGTTTTTCCTTCTACATTATGTCAACACAGAAGTGATAAACCTACTCTCACTGGAATTGATATTATTTAGTTTAAAATTGTTAAATTGTATTTCCCCCAACTTTTCTTCTGGTGTATTTTTGGATGAATTTTAATTATGGTAAAGGTAGGTAGGCAGCGATAGCTATAGAATGCAGTAGCCACAATCTTAAACCATAAAACAACTTCCATGAATTGCCATGTGCCCCTTTGAGAGGTGTATGCCCCCAGAAATATCACTAATGGTCAATTGAAATTATTAGCTTTAGTTTTTATGAGAATTTCACATTCATTGACAGCTTCCAGACATATATCCCATTTCTACACATTTCAATACTTAATGATATAGGACTGGAAAAGTCCAATATGAAAAGAATAACTTGAAAAGGTGTAAGAAGTGAAGGGGCTTTAAAAGTAACATCATAAAACATTGGTTAAGTGTTAATTTAATTAATTGTGGTTTCAAGTAGGAAAGTGTCCATGAAAAATGAAACACATTCATAGACTTAATTTTTTAAAATTAATTAATTAATCATTTTTGAGATGAAGTCTTTGTCTGTCGCCCAGTCTGGAGTGCAGTGGCATCATCTCGGCTCACTGCAGCCTCTGCCTCTAGGGTTCAAGCAATTCTCCTGCCTCAGCCTCCTGTGTATCTGGGACTACAGGTGCACACCACTGTGCCAGGCTAATTTTTGTATTTTCAGTAGAGACGGGGTTTCACCATGTTGGCCAGGTTGGTGTCGAACTCCTGACCTCAAGCGATGCACCTGCCTTGGCCTCCCAAAGTGCTTGGATTACAGGCATGAGCACTGAACCCAGCTTGTAGACTTTATTTTGGAGTGTATTGTTCAGCTTAATGACAACTTATTTCTCTGTGGTTGTTGAGTATTCACATTTTTCAATTGTTGGAGTAATGGAATTAAGTCTTAAAAGTAGAAACATTCTGATAGCCATCATCTGTGCAGGAAATGAAAGAGGTTGTAAGGGTTTATAATTGTGTGTGTGTGTGTGTGTGTGTATTTTTACAGAATATTCTTTTCGTTCCCTTTTTTGTTAGATACGTTGTTGTGTTTGTTTTTTATTTCCTTGCCCTTTCACTGTTAATTGGATTCTATTTATTATGGAACGGATATTTGGAGGTGTATAACGTTTCCTTTGAAGTATGGGCATCATTGTTTAACAGGTTTTTATTATTGCAGCAAACTTTTGCTCACGATTTATATTTCCTTAAAACAGATCATGTTAAAGCTATCAGTTTATACTGGTCTTATGGATATTATTTTTTGGTTTTTTGCTGTGAAACCAGTCAACTTTTCAATTAAGAAGACAGAAATATATAACTGTGAAAGCATGATAAGGCAGGGCAGATGCAACTAATTTAATTCTTCCTTCAGTGTATTAGCAGTGTGCCTTGACCCTGGTTATAGACCTGTTAGGATCCAAAGAAGATAAGCAACCAGTTACATTGCGAGTCACACCTTATACCTAGTAATAATTTTCTTAAGTGTTTAAAGATAATAATTATTTTTTTCTCTAAAGGTTCTAAGGCCCAGCAGCTACTACAAGGATTGCAAGCCAGTGATGAAAGTCAACAGCTTCAGGCAGTTATTGAGATGTGTCAGTTGCTGGTCATGGGAAATGAGGAGACACTGGGAGGGTTTCCTGTCAAGAGTGTTGTTCCAGCTTTGGTAAGCATAGTGTTTTCCCCTCATTTTACCTCATTTGTCTGCAGAAATCTGCTGATTTTTTACTGAATGTATGATTATTGTCAGTATTAATTTTTAAAACATGATAGAGTTAAGAGACGAGTATATGACTTGGTGCTTTTATTTCATGCTTATAGATACTGTGAGCAGTTGCTAATGAGATAACAAATTTTCTAAGTCATTTTTTGATGAATAGTCACCCAATTCTTGATACTTAAATGACTGGTTTTAAATTGTTCGCCTCATCAGTAACCTTAACTCCTGCCATGTAAAATATACGTGCTTTTCCTTTTAGCCTGGTGATCCATGGAGCAATGGGCCAGGGAAGCTCACTTTGGGTTGTGTCGGAGGGCCAGAAAGGTTTCATATTTAGTACGTGTCTACATGGGAATACTACTCAAGCCATATGGTATATATGTGGATCCTTTCAGTTTAAAAGCTTTTATGTTGGCCAGACACGGTGGCTCATGCCTGTAATCCTAGTACTTTGGGAGGCCGAGATAGGTCGATCATCTGAGGTCAGGAGTTCGAGACCAGGCTGGCCAACATGGTGAAACCCTGTCTCCACTTAAAATAGAAAAAATTTACTGGGCATGGTGGCAGGTGCCTGTAAATCCCAGCTACTCAGGAGTCTGAGGCAGGACAGTCAGTTGAACCTGGAAGGCAAAGAATCGCTCTGATCTCTTGCAGTGAGCTAATATCGTGCCACTGTACTCCAGCCTGGGTAACAGGAGTGAAACTCTGTCTCAGAAAAAGAAATAAAGACTTTAAAAAATCTTCTTAGTGCCTTTTCAACACAGTTATGAGTTGATATTTTGATATGAGAAATTTATTAACAGCTTGATTCCTTAAACTTTTAAATATGAAAACAATAGGAAGAAAAATTGCTATTATCAAATGTAGGCACCTTAGCACAATACAGTGTTTAAATAGTGGATTGATAATTTCTTTGTTCAAAGTTAAATAAATTGGCTATAATGTAAGATTAAAATTTGAGTCTAAATCAAACGCTACCAAAAGACAAACATAAACATGATGACATTGTAGCATGTTTTATTTTGGAAATTACAATTAAATACCATGTAAATCTTTTTTGTATATGCAGTAAAGCTGTGGTTATTACATCATATTGTCCTATTTGAACAAATTATGGAGATAGCTTCAGTTTTGGTGAGAGAGCTGGGTAAAGAAAAGCCTGTGAAATGCAAGGTGATGATTCTTATTCTGCTTGTTCTTATTTGGATGGCTCAGCTCTGGCAGAGTTTGATAAAGGATAGAACAATTTCTTCACCTGCCACCCAGATGCAGATAATAAAAGCCAGTGTTCAAATTTTATCATTTCCATTCTAGTAAAAGTTGTACATGTTGCTTTCTGCGTGTTTCATAATAGCAATATTATTAACCTTTCAACTTTCAGATTTTGCCTGTGTTAATGTCCATTCTCAGATTGCTGATTTGTTCAGTAGCTGGCTTCTGTGACCCGCATCAAATTTTCGTTTGTTTTATTGTTATTGTTGTTTGTTCAGTAAGAAGTAGCAACAAATAACTGGGCTTACCTTATACTATCTACAGTTAAATTTTAATTTTTATTAGTTAAATAAAGAAGCCATTAAGTCTAGGCGGAAATGTTGACACATAATTCACTTTACTTAATGTGCTGGTTGTTAATTAGATTTAAGTACCTGATTGACTTGCACAAGGATGCTCTCGCTATTAATAATGGCTGTTATTAATGAGTTCTCCAGATATATGTTTTATCACAGGTGAATATTATTTATGTATATCTCTTCATCACAGTGCAATCATGTGACATAAATAGCCATTTTTGGTGAAAGGGAATCTGCTTATGTCAGTCCTTCCCAAACACGGTATAACAAGGTTGTTTAATAATTGGGGAACTTAGTACTTTTTCTTTTAACATGACAACCCCTTTCAAATTACACTAAGTGTTCTAAGTGACTAATATTAAGTGATTTGATAAATAGGATTTTGGTTTTTTTAAGTCCTGAAATGGAGTGTGTGTATGTGTTATGGTGTTTGTGTGTAACTGCTTTTAAACAAAAATAGTTCTTAGGACTTCTGGTATGTAGGTATACTCTACCCAGCACAATTCAGAGCTGAGAAGACATTCATATTGTGTGAGTATTGTGTTAGAATATCTGATGTTTGTTGTTGTTGTTATAAATTTAATTGAAGGGTACTTAATTCAGTGCATTTAAAAATTTCTGTTGAACCAGAAGACAGTGAATGACTGTCTTACCCGCAAGGAGAAAATTTCTTTGGTGACTCAGCTGCTTCAAGAGGACGGAGTGTGTATCCCCAGCAGTTTTGCATTCCTTCATTAGAAAAACATAGCTGAAATCTGCTTAAGATCCTTCCCACAAGAAAAACTAAAATCAATATTTAAACTTATTCCCGCGTATATGGAGTAATTATATTAATTTGGCTTTAATTAGTGCATAGTTTCTGATGTGATCTATCTTGTGTTTAAATCCTATATTACTGTGTATTTTAAAGCTGAGTTAAATGGTGCTTGTCTGTTTTAGAGAAGCTTGTTCACAAGAGTTATGGTCCTGAATCTTTGCTGACAACAAATGTCAATGCATTGCTGATCCTGTTTATTTATCTATCTAGTATTTATTAACACTGGTAAGTTCTCAGGGATATATTAATAGGCTTCTGAAAGGGTTAGAGCTACCAAAAGGATAGGTTGTAAGTAACAAGAAGGCTTTGTTTGTGACCTGTATCATGAGGTGATGGTTATCTAGCAGCACCCTCAAGTCGGAGTCACTGTGTGTGATGAACCATCCTGAGTGTAATCATTTCTGGTGTATGCCTACTAGGTTTTATCTTGACGTTATTTTTGTGTGGTAGAAGTTACGAATAATACCATTTCAGCTGAAGTTCAAATAGAAGAGGAAGAAACACCTTTAGGATTTTCCCAAGGAGTATACCTTCTAATACTTTGTTATCTTTTTAACAGATTACATTACTTCAGATGGAGCATAATTTTGATATTGTAAGTATATACTGTATTTTTTTAAATGATGGATATTTAAGTTTTGAATTTTTATTCATCGAAATCTCTTCTTTTCTAGATGAACCATGCTTGTCGAGCCTTAACATACATGATGGAAGCACTTCCTCGATCTTCTGCTGTTGTAGTAGATGCTATTCCTGTCTTTTTAGAAAAGGTGATCCTACTTTTACCCCATTTGTTCAAAAGCAGGCATAGGGAAATCAAGTCGCAAACTCTTGAATTTCAGCTTTCATTATCTAAATAAAGTATATTTTTTAGCCAAGATTCCTGAAAAATGTTTTATATCCAGCAGATCAATAGTTTGAAGTTGAAGATAAATCATTTGTAGAATCCCAGCCTAGTTTTGTAATTTTTAGTAATAATTAGCACATTAATATAAGAACTTTCAGAGAAGAACTTTAAAGTATTTGATTAAAAATAATCTGATTTCTAGAAAACATCCCAGTGAGGTTGATAGGTATTTATACCCTCATTATATAGCTGAGAAAGTTGAATCAGTGGGGAATAGAAATTTTCGTATGGTTTGTAGTAAACTGTGTTTTTTGTCTGTCTTACGGACCTTTTTGTTTGTTTAATGCACAACAAAATTTACTTTATCTCATAAATTTGCAATATGATGTAAAGTTAAAATCTGATTTTAAAATTTTTTTATGTAAAACAACTCATCTATTTTAAATCTGAAGATCTAAAGGTTATGTAATTGGGTTTGGTTTATTATGTAAAACATTTTTCAGTATCTTAAAACCACAAACTGGTTAGAAGGAAACTGTTTTGGCCATACTTTATAGCTTAAGCTGCTAAGCGACTTACATCCTATGGTGGGTTACACGTTTTGAGATAGTATACATTGATGTAAATTAGAGAAAATACTGTCTGTAGAAGATAAGTTATTGGAAAAGAACTTAAATGATAACCTTATGGTAACTATATGTTCCCAGCTGCAAGTTATTCAGTGTATTGATGTGGCAGAGCAGGCCTTGACTGCCTTGGAGATGTTGTCACGGAGACACAGTAAAGCCATTCTACAGGCGGTAAGTGTTGTTACTGAAGGACTACATTTCACCTTATGTAGAATTTTTAAAATCCACATTTGTACAAGCTACTTAATTGCAGTTTTTGTAAGATACAAATGTTGTTTCCAAAGTAATGTGCTAGACTTTTTAAGAGTTAAATTATTTTTATTGCTGATAAAGGATTTTTCTTTACCTTAACAGTTTTCTATATTTTAGGGTGGTTTGGCAGACTGCTTGCTGTACTTAGAGTTCTTCAGCATAAATGCCCAAAGAAATGCATTAGCAATTGCAGCCAATTGCTGCCAGAGTATCACACCAGATGAATTTCATTTTGTGGCAGATTCCCTCCCATTGCTAACCCAAAGGCTAACACATCAGGTAAAATATGCATGTATTTTATGTGCCATTAAGTGTTTTATTACTTATTTTTTTAATTTTATTTTTTATTTAATTTTATTTTTTTTTGAGATAGAGTCTCACTCTGTTACCCAGGCTAGAGTGCAGTGGCATAGTCTCAGCTCACTGCCACCTCTGCCTGCTGGGTTCAAGTGATTCTCCTGCCTCCGCTTCCCGAGTGAGTAGCTGGGATTGTGTGTGTGTGCCACCACGCCCTACTAATTTTTGTATTTTTAGTAGAGATGGGGTTTTACTATGTTGGCCAGGCTGGTGTTGAACTCCTGACCTCAAGTGATCTACCCGCCTCAGCCTCCCAAAGTGCTGGGATTACAGGCATGAACTATCGTGCCTAGCCACTTTTTAAAAATGACAATTTCAGTTAGTATTTTAAATCTTTCAACTGCATATATAATCAAAAATGTTCTGATTAATATTTTTTATTTTTATCCAGTTATGTACCATATTAGGTTATTTTATAAAATTTTGGTAGATTTATTCAAACGAACAGTAATTCATATGTTTGATGACTTTAACAATTTTGACTTTAAGGGATGGATTTGTTATTTCAGCAAACACTGAGTATTTACTCTGTGATATGATCAGAAGTTCTTTTTGGAAAGATCACCCTTTCTTGAGAGGCATTGGAGGAGTCAGATGGAAACAGGAGGATGTGGGTTAAGACCAGAAGAGAGACTAGACTGTCTCCCAAACAGAAATGAAAAATGTAGTTTGTGGCTGTCTGGGGTTGGAGAAGAGCAAAAGCGATTATCTAGGTGGCAGAATCAATGGACCTGATGATACAGTGTGAAAAGCAGGGTTTATGGGCCGGGGATGGTGAGGACAAATTGTGAGTGCAGCTTCAAGGCTATGGAGAAATTGATCTTTGTTTTTTTTTTTTTTTTTTTTTAAACTACAGAGAAATATTTTAAAGTGTTGTTTGTTATTGCTAAAGATATTTCTAGAAACCTGGCTTTGAAATTGCCATTACAAAGTGTGGCTAAGACCCGTGGGACATTAGGTTCATAAAAATATTTTTAAACAATTTCGGAATTTTTTTTTTTTTGTTCTGTTTTGTTTTGTTTTGTTTTGTTTTTGAGACTGAGTCTTACTTACTCTGTTGCCCAGGCTGGAGTGCAGTGGCGTGATCTCACTGCAGCCTCTGCCTCCCGGGTTCAAGCGATTCTCCTGCCTCAGCCTCCTGAATAGCTGGGATTACAGGTGCGTGCCATCACGCCCAGCTAATTTTTGTGTTTTTAGTAGAGACAAGGTTTCGCCATGTTGGCCAGGCTGGTCTCAAACTCCTGCACTCAAGTGACACACCTGACCAAATAAGGGATTTATGTAAGATAAAATAGTAGTGATCATTTAATCACCCTAGAGTCTTTTGCTTCTACGATGATCAAGGCAAAGTAGTGTTACTCATTGTTTAAAAATGTGTTTATGTGTTTATTTTTAAAAACATAGTTGGCTGGGGGCACAATGACTTGCACCTGTAATCCCAGCATTTTGGGAGGCCGAGGCGGGTGGATCACCTGAGGTCAGGAGTTAGAGACCAGCATGACCAACACGGTGAAACCCCATCTCTACTAAAAATAAAAGATTAGCCGGGCGTGGTGATGCATCCCAGCTACTCGGGAGGCTGAGGCAGGAGAATTGCTTGAACTCGGGAGGTGGAGGTTTGCAGTGAGCTGAGATCGTGCCATTGCACTCCAGCCTGGGTAACAAGAGTGAAACTCTGTCTCAAAATAATAATAATAAATAAAAACATAGTTGAGATAATCTTTTCTGTAGTCTAAAAGTGTGTGCTCTGGTATGTGATAATCAGTTCCATATGATGTTCTTTAGAAATAAGACAAAAGATTTGGAGAAGTTAAATAGTCACTATTTCTAGCACTCTTTCTAGATTTATGTACTGTCAGTGAAGGTTTAGGCTATAGGCCTTTATAATATCTGAATTATTCTCATTTTTGTAGAAACAAGTCTAATTTTTACATATGAAAAGTCAAATTATAAGTTAGGAAAAATCAAGGTCTATCAAAACATTAGTCTAGCCAGTAAAACAGTCTTTCCCTTCTTTTTATGACAATTATTTCAAACGTTTTGTCAATGATGCCACCCTGTTTTTATGACAAATATGGCAATTTGTTTTTGTAGTGTAACTTTTTAATAGTGAATTACTTGTTTTTAATAGTGAATATTGCAAGTCTGTGCCCTATTTGTAACATTGTCAAGAAACAATGTCTGGTTCTCGCAACTTTCCTTTTTCTAACTTTTTAGTGTGTACCCACTTAAACATTTCTACTTGTAATGCTTTTAAAGGAAAGTAGGATGTTTATATATTTCTTTAGTATAACATTTGTTTAGGTATTGAGATTGCGTAAGCATAATAGTTCTTCCTTTTCTGTGTATTTGCTTTTATCTAGTAGTGGCCTTTATACAGGGGAGAGGTTGGTTTGTTTCCTCTTTGTTTTGAAATTGTGATGTTACTGACTACCTTGCTTAGGCCCATTTGCATTTTCAAAGCCATCGTTTACTAATTGAGCTTGCCTTCAAGAATCTGGGATTAGGAAGAAGATGAAATAGTGATATATGACAGTGAAAATGCTTCATGCTAATAAATTTTATTTTCCTTTATTAAAAAAATAGGATAAAAAGTCAGTAGAAAGCACTTGCCTTTGTTTTGCACGCCTAGTGGACAACTTCCAGCATGAGGAGGTAAGTGTTTAGTCTTTGGTAGTATTTTTATGAGGTGGTTGAATTGCTGAATCTTGATGTAATAATTCCTTTATTCTTGTGTTTGTGAAGAATTTACTCCAGCAGGTTGCTTCCAAAGATCTGCTTACAAATGTTCAACAGCTGTTGGTAGTGACTCCACCCATTTTAAGTTCTGGGATGTTTATAATGGTGGTTCGCATGTTTTCTCTGATGTGTTCCAACTGTCCAACTTTAGCTGTTCAACTTATGAAACAAAGTAAGTGCAATTTTACTGTTCTACTTTAAGCAGGAAAAGTTGGTTCTTCATTAATATGTAAAGTCAACATAAGCCAAGCAAATGGAAGAGATTACTAATATCATAGGCACTGGATAGTAAAGAGAAGTGTTAATATGTAATAAATTTGTGTTGGGACGGTATGTTAATGTTTCTAACATACTCCTTTTAAAGTATAAATTAAACGTTTGCCCTTGGTGTTTCTGGGGCTAACAATACAAAGTCATTAATTTCTATTCAATGTTTGTCATGTAACCATCCTTGATTAGGAGAATTCTGAGTTTTATGTTAACCAATAACCAGCTGTCTTCAGCTTATATAGGTTGCTTTTTCTGCCCATGTTAGATTTTCTAGCAGTTTTTCTGATTCCAGAATGCTTTCTTCCCTCAGAAAGTAGGAATGTATTTATAATGATGAATACCTCTGATGTTTGCTAATTTGTTATTTCTAAACCTTTTCAAATGTAGACCTTTCAAATTTAGGTATTTCTAAACCTTTACACAGCGTATAGGAAATAAAATTGTATTGCACTGTTCTTGTAGTTGACCGTTCCTCTCTCAATCCTTAGACTTAACAAGTTGATGTCAGAGAATGATGGGGCACCAAACAACATCTATACATTGTAATTTTTTTTTTCTTTTTAACTTTTTGTAGAGACAAGGTCTTACTGTATTGCCTAGGGTGTTCTTGAAGTCCTGGGCTCAAGCCTTCCTCCTGCCTTGGCCTCCCAAAGTACTAGGATTATAGGCATGAGCTATCACACCTGGTTGTTATGATTGGTTCTAGAAGAGTATTCATCACTTTTGTGTAGAATACCTTTAATTGTGCGTAATTTCATAGCCATAATTCTAATCTCTATGGATGTTACCCCGGGAGTCAGTGATGATACTAACTGATAAAATCGTCTTTGGTCCCACTCTGTCTGAGTGGTCCCATACTGTCTGAGACAGTATATTTAGCAGTATAATATTTTCGTTTTAGGGAAGCTCAGTTTTATATTTAGTCGCTCTTCTTGTGAATTAACACATTGGCACATAACTTTGTAGAAAAATAATGTTGTTGAGGTGGCTAGTTGGAAAGATTCTCCATAAAGCATAGAGTCTTTTCCAAGCTTGGTATTCCAGACAACCCTATTTTGAGTGGTCCTGAAGAAAGTGCTCTTTTCCTAAATAAGATTGGGAAAGGTTCAACTCCTTCTTGAGTATCCACAATTCATTTTACTTACTAAAGTCCCTAGGAGTTCTTTGAACCTTGTTTATCCCAACATTTCCCGAATTAGTAAGAGAGATTATTTCTTGTTAATGTACGTTTTGTTACAGCACATCCCTAAATACTAATTTGGAAAATTGCTGCCTGCCTTTTGTTTAACTTTTTTTTTTTCTTTTAGTGTATTTTCACCTCTTTTGCATGCTCCAGGCAGTTTACCACATGTTTGTCATATGGAGGTCACCATAGTTGCTTACTGTAATAACCCTGTAAAAGGAAATGTGGACCTCTTCTATTTGTCTCTATTTTGTTGTCATCCCTTGACTTCTAAAAAAATAAAATCCTTATAATGCAGCATACCATGTATTCAAACTTGTCTATAAAGTTGCAAAACTGCAATTAAAAAAAAATCTTAACCACTAATTGTGAAATTCTGTGTGGCAGGCAATTCACTATCCACATCTCTCTGCCCAAATCATTAATGAATATTTTTCTTGATTATAGAACTTACTGATTATTGGCAAAACATTCTAATGAAATGTCTATGTATATTTTGCATATGTATAATATTTACAGGAACACACACACAATCAGCAAAGACCCCGCTGTGTCTTTAGGTTTCAGCTTTCCTTAGGTTTAGACTGACTAAACTGTAGAGACTGAGAGTTCCTTCCACTCACAGTGTCAGCACATCTGAGTGGTTATCATTGCAGAGTCCTCCAGAAAATGATGTCTTCTGGCAGTGGAAACTTACAGTAGAGAATGCCTCCCTGATCCTTGTATCAAGTTTGCATGTAATCAGTGTCACTTAGGTAGCGGTTTTCCTGATCACAATACAGTTTTTAATTGTTACATTTTATACTATAGGCCACACATTTTCAGTGTATTTGAATTGAAGACAAATACATGAATATATTTGATTTGTGGTATGTTGAATGCATTTTTGTGCAAAATACTGTGCTTCTCAAGGAAAGAAATAAAGGGTTCCTGAAGTCTTAGGGTTAAGAAGGAATTGTGATGAGGCACCCAGCTAGGTTTGAACTAAAGAATGAAGTCTCCAGAAAGAGATTGTTAAAATCTACACGAATTTCTTTTTAGGTCTTTATTACAGTACTTTTGCATTTTTTACATTAATTTCTGCATTATGTTGCTTTGTAAGAAAATAATTCTGATTATTTTCCCCCCTTGGGTAATGTTTGCCCTTGAATGAGGTACTATAACTAGTTTAATAGGCTTTTGTTTTTTGTTGTTGGTTTTTACAGACATTGCAGAAACGCTTCACTTTCTCCTGTGTGGTGCCTCCAATGGAAGTTGTCAGGAACAGATTGATCTTGTTCCACGAAGTCCTCAAGAACTGTATGAACTGACATCTCTGATTTGGTAAAGATTGGGCTAAATATCACTTTGGGAGGCCGAGGCGGATGAATCACGAGGTCAGGAGTTCGAGATCAGCCTGGCCAACATGATGAAAACCCGTCTCTAATAAAAATACAAAAAATTAGCTGGGCGTAGTGGCGAGCACCTGTAATCCCAGCTGCTTGGGAGGCCAAGGCAGGAGAATTGCTTGAACCCGGGAGGCGGAGGTTGCAGTGAACCGAGATCGTGCTACCGCCCTCCAGCCTGGGCGACAGAGTGAGACTCTGTCTCCAAAAAAAAAAGATGGAGCTAACTATAACTTGTAGTTTGTGTGAGATTATTTTTCTTTATAGACCTAACGTTTACTGATATTTCATAAAGTTACTAAAATTATTGTACTTTTTGTTTTCAGTGAACTTATGCCGTGTTTACCAAAAGAAGGCATTTTTGCAGTTGATACCATGTTGAAGAAGGGAAATGCACAGAACACAGATGGTGCGATATGGCAGTGGCGTGACGATCGGGGCCTCTGGCATCCATATAACAGGATTGACAGCCGGATCATTGAGGTAGTAGTTTCATCGTACCGTTTAAATATGTCTATTTTGTTGGAGAGTGGGTGTAGGGATGGAGTGGGGAGGTGGATATGTGTACTTGAATGTGCTTGATTTTGAATTAACTCAAGATTCTCTCATTTTGTCTCCTGAGAACAAGGTCCTCATTTCTGTTCAGGTCAGAAAACATCATGTTCTAGTCCTGCTTCTGCTGCTAACTACCTGATTGACTTGGAGCAAGTAATTTAAGTTTGTTGTTCCATAGTTTCCTCATTTCTGAAAGGAAACATTGGAAGACTTAGGCTGTAGGTTCTAAAACGTATCTATCTTCTATCAGAAAGCAATGTCCCTTGAGCAAAGATTTACATACAAATAGTTCCCTCTCAATATTTTTTAAGAGCAAAAACGTGGAAACAAATGAAATAGCTAGTTCTGGGTAAATAATTAAGTAAATTGTGATACACATAGGCTTGTATGTTATCCAGATATTATTGGGACAAATTTTAATGATATAAAATCAAATATGAATGAAAAACACAGTATACAATATTATGTGAATCTTTTTGGAATTCAGCAAAATAAGTGAAAATATGAATAATACAAAGGGGAGGAATATACCAAAATGTTGACAGTGATTTTGTGTGACAGTTTTATGTGATTTTGATTTTTACTTTCTTATATATTGTTTGCACTGAAATATTTTTTAAAACTAAATTAGCATAATATTTGCTCCAGCTTAGGAGGTGTTGGTCACTGTGTTATTTGTGATGCCATGCATAATTTACTATTTTCAATACATGAGACACCTGTAAGAATTTATGTCTTTTCTAATTTCAACCTTTGATGTTTGAATTTTTTTTAGAACATCACACATTTTGAATAGACAGTCTTCTTTAAAGGTGCCTTCTAGTTCGTTTCTAAAAATGAATTTTAGAAAAAAGTTTAAACCAATGACTTACATCATAAAATCAAGAGTTTTAAAAATAAATCCAGTTTCAGAGCCAACTTTTATGAGAAAATTGACTTTGACTGGTGTTTTGTGCAGCATTATATATAAGCAATATATAAGCACGCAAATCCTGCTAATAGCGGTCCTGGTCTCTAACTCTAAGTCATCTTCTTTTTAGCATTTTCCTGATCACCTTCACTATTAGCTTCCTGATCACCTTCACTATTAGCTTACTCTCTCATATGTGCTGAGAATCTTGTCTTCCATTCAGCCTAGGAGTTCCATAGATTGGATTCTGTAATGAGAATATTTTGTCACTTCTGGAGTCTCTTTAAATCAAACTCGTGTTCATTGAACTGTCTCAAATATGTTCTGTATACCACACGCAACCTTGGCAATGAATCTGTTTCAGTTGTGTCCCTTTCAATCTTTAAGTTATCTTTGTTTCATGAGGACAATTTCATAGGATCATTTTGTTTAAGGGAGGATTTTGGTAGGTTGCTAAGAATTCATCGTGTAAATAACATTTTTAATCTAAGAATACCAAGATTTATGGATAACTGATTTTTTTATAAGCAATGTCTCAAAAGCATTCTTAATACAAATGGTGTCTTCTTTGTGTCAGTGATGCAACATAGGTGGATCTTTCATCAAGATTTTATCTGCATTTTGTCTAAGGGTCCCTGATAAGGCTTGAGGCATGTAACCTATGTCTAACTAAAAATGATTTGGTGAATGAATGAGTTTTGTCATATCTACACTATTAAATTTTCCATCTTCTGTTAACTTCACCATCTAAGGCCTGATGAAATAAAAATGTAAGATAGCATATTTGGAGGGTCCCCACTGTGTCTTAAGGTAATAGATTTCTCAATGTTTATATTCAAAGTTTCTCTCTCTTTGCTCTCAGGCAGCCCATCAGGTCGGTGAGGATGAGATAAGCTTGTCCACTCTGGGACGAGTTTATACTATTGATTTTAATTCTATGCAGCAAATCAATGAGGACACGGGAACAGCACGTGCCATTCAGAGAAAACCTAACCCCTTAGCCAATAGTAACACTAGTAAGTACATTCTGAGTTAAAATAGCACTATACTATTGTGCAATATTTTGTGTTTGCATAATAAATAATAATTGGCTCATTAAGTATCTTTTTAAGCTTAAGTCAATTGCATAACAATAATTTGGTTTTGGATTTCTTAAATCATGTGCAGTAATGGATGAGTGAGCCAGTATTAACTGGTATCTTTTCCACAATTTGTCTACTTACCTGATGTCCTGAGACTCGAGTTAGAATTCGCTCATGCAGATTGTTATCTGATCCTGTTACTACTATTATACCTTTAGGTCCATTGACTAGTTCTTTCCAACCTTGTATTTTATACCTTCCTGCCAAAATTATCTGAACTAATTAAGGACAGATAATCGTGATTAAAAAAAAAACAAAGCCAGGTTTCTGACATTTCTCTCTCCCCTCAGGGATTTAGTTTATTGCTTTTGCAGCTGTAGTTTAGAGAACAGTGGTCCACAAATGTGTTTTTTTTTGTTTTTTTTTTTTTTTTGGAAAAGGGCAAGATAGTGCTGGGCTTGGCGGCTCACGCCTGTAATCCCAGCACTTTGGGAGGCCGAGGTGGGTGGATCATGAGGTCAGGAGATCGAGACCATCCTGGCTAACACGGTGAAACCCCATCTCTACTAAAAATACAAAAAATTAGCCGAACATGGTGGCGGGTGCCTATAGTCCCAGCTACTTGGGAGGCTGAGGCAGAGGAATGGTGTGAACCCGGGAGGCGGAGCTTGCAGTGAGCTGAGATCCCGCCACTGCACTCCATCCTGGGCGACAGAGTGGGACTCCGTCTCAATAAATTAATTAAATAAGAAAAGGAAAAGGGCCAGAGAGCAAATAATGTAAGTGCTGCAGGTTATATAGTCTATACTCACCACCACTGCCATTGTAGCCTTCAATTAGCCATATACAATATGTAAACAAATGTACATGGCTGCGTTCTAATAAAATTATATTTACAAAAACTAGTGGTGGACTGGATTCGGCTTACAGACCGTACTTTGTCAACCCCTTGTGTATAACTTACTATTTATCAGTTATCTTTTCCTCACACTTTATGTCACTAAGCAAAGTGGCAGAATTACCTTTTTTATCCATTTTACAAAGCTTTTAGTGAAATACCGTGTATTTCTAGAACTCTTGTTTCTTACCACTGGTTTAGTTGGTTAGGACTGGAGTTCCCTATTGTTTCATTGAATACATATCAGTAAAATAAAGAGGTACAGTGTGGTGATGAATTGTTACTTTCAGCTGGTCCGAATGGGTCACTGGTTTTCTAGAGAGCTGAATTTTGTCTGTCTTAATGTTGCCTTTAGCATCTTTGTAAATCCTAGTTGATCATATCAAAGAAGTTCATGTGTTTTATAATGAAAAAGTTTTCATAGCATTTCAAGAATTACATTGACTTATTTTATATTGTTTATTGTGTTTCTGAAGTCTGTCACTTCAGGATTGCATTTTTTTTTTTTAAATGTAATAGGTGGATATTCAGAGTCAAAGAAGGATGATGCTCGAGCACAGCTTATGAAAGAGGATCCAGAACTGGCTAAGTCTTTTATTAAGACATTATTTGGTGTTCTTTATGAAGTGTATAGTTCCTCAGCAGGACCTGCGGTCAGACATAAGTGCCTTAGAGCAATTCTTAGGATAATTTATTTTGCGGATGCTGAACTTCTGAAGGATGTTCTGAAAAATCATGCTGTGTCAAGGTGTGTTAATGAAAATAGTAGAAACATTTTACAAATTCAAATCTCTGCAAGTAATTTCAGAAACCTCTAAAGTAATAATAGAAAAAATACGCACAAAAGTTTGGAGTATCTTGAGCTCTTTTTTGTCTAATGTCTATTCATATTCACATACAGCTTTTATAAAATATAAAAGTTGAACAGTTAAGAAAAATGTTTATGTTAATAGAATGGTTTCACAATGAAAATGCTTTGCTCTCAATTTAAAGTAGTATGGCCAAAAATAATCATCAAATTCAGGCAGAGTTTTATATACAAATGCTTTCTTTTTTTAGTCACATTGCTTCCATGCTGTCAAGCCAAGACCTGAAGATAGTAGTGGGAGCACTTCAGATGGCAGAAATCTTAATGCAGAAGTTACCTGATATTTTTAGTGTTTACTTCAGAAGAGAAGGTAATGTCATATAAATTAATAGTCATTTAGTCTAGATAGTACTTCAATAGAAATAAAGTTTTAATCTGTTGAACAAAAACTGATAGCTTTTCAATTTAAAAATGACATTTAAAGCCCTGTTAGCTTACAGCTCGGAGTACATAGAATGTGTCTTTTATGCTGGGCGTGGTGGCTCACGCCTATAATCCCAGCACTTTGGGAGGCCCAGGCAGGTGGATCACTTGACGTCAGGGGTTGGATACCAGCCTGGCCAACATGGTGAAACCCCGACTTCACTAAAAATACAAAAATTAGCGCACATCTGGGCTGATGTCAACTTCCTTGCCTCAAGCAATCATACTGCCTCAGCATGGGATTACAGTTTGTTTTTTAATAAGAGTCTGATAGAATGATAGAAGTTGTGGACTCTTCCCCAGAAAACTGTGAATGTGTGCTCATTCACTCACATTAAATTTATCCACATATTTGCATATAGTTTATACTAGCTGATAATCAGACACACACATTGGTATACATTTTGATAGTTCTTAGTCATGCTCTTTCATACATACTCTCCTATGATTCCAGGACAGATAGGAACCCCTGCCTCACAAGTTAATGTTTAGCTCTCTTTACACACCTTCAAGGATGTGATAGTTCCCACCCTTCAATAGCTGTTTTCTTTTTTTTGGTGACAGTGTTAATGTGATCTTGTCTTTTTGTAGCACTGGAAGTTAACTGATAATTCTAGGTCTTTTTCATCCCTTCTGGCTATCACACCACAGGGTGTGCACTGTATTTCTGTAATTGATTATTGTTTTTATAATGAGTATTTTGAACTCTGAGGAGGACTTTATGATCCTATTAAGTTTTATATAATCTGGTTTTGAAGATTAGAAGACATTCAATATAAGTATTTTTCTTTAACCTTTAGTTTTTATACTTTTTTCTGATTGAAGTCAAGTTGAAAACTCTGGCTTCTAATTTCTTTTACCTATTTGCCAGTTATGTTTTAGTCTTTTTGTGTATTATGTCAGTGTTGGTATTTAGGGATTTTGTAGTGGTGGGGAGAAGGTTCTTTTCCTGATTACAGCTGACTCCCTTTCATCTCTGTTATAAGGTGTAATGCATCAAGTAAAACACTTAGCAGAATCCGAGTCTTTGTTGACAAGTCCACCAAAGGCATGTACGAATGGGTCAGGATCCTTGGGATCCACAACTTCAGTCAGCAGTGGGACGGCCACAGCTGCCACTCACGCTGCAGCTGACTTGGGATCACCCAGCTTGCAGCACAGCAGAGATGATTCTTTAGATCTCAGCCCTCAAGGGTAAGTAAGAATTGTGTTGTGTTTTTTATTTCTTTGCTGTTAGTGCTTTTTTTGGTACCTAAGAATCATATAGGGAGTGAAATGGTAACATATTAGCATATATATATATATATATAGTATTTTTCCATCTGTGTTTTGTTAATGAGAATGGGAAGAAAAGATTTACTGGAAACCTGTATTGGGCTGTGTTTAGGAACTGTAAGAGATTAGTTTTATTCCCATTGACATACAAGGAAACTAAAGGTCAGAGGCATTTGTGACTTGCACAGTGTTACAACACTTATGTTACTTGTAGGATCTAACGTGGGATTTGAATTCTGGTTTCTGATTTCATAATCTTGGGACTTTTTTGTGCTGCTGCATACATACGACCTTAGAGACATTCAGATATTGATACAGTTAAAAATACTGAAAATTAGAAGTCTTAGAATAAAGGCCAAAAAATACTGATTTCCAGTTTATCTTTAATTGGCAACTGGGAGTAAATACTTTGCTTTTAATAAGGGAAAATGGGAGTTCTTAAATTCTCTACTCCGATTTATTTATCAGCTTTTAATCTTTGTTATACCCTGCTACTAAGAATGTTTCCAAACCTTCTATTGGTTTCTGTTTTGTTGTGTTAGAAACAAACCACACTCTAAAAGTGTTTTTATTTTCTTCTATTAGAAGCTTAATATTACTGGATGAGTGGTACATGATGAACCAAATTCAGTTCTGAAATTGAGAATGTATTCACTGCAGTACTCCTTTTGGCTTCTTTTAAGCTGAAAAGTAGATCATTCTAAAATATAGTAATAATAAGTGGGATCCAAACATTTAGTCTTATAATCTGCAGGGTAGCATTGTCCTGTGCAGACAGCCAACTCAGGTAGGAGAGGGGATGAGGGGAACTGGTGCCACCTGGTGGCAGTTTTCTAGTCTAGCTTAAATATGAATGTTGGCAGTTTCAAGACTTGTGGCAGACTGAACTTCTGGCACAGTGGGTATTATTTTAGGAAACTGCTGAGTTTAACTGGTACCCATGTTATTTGACCAGTCTGAGGAGATTGGACTTGGAGAGTTCTGGGGACTCTGATTCTACAGGGAAGTACAAGAGTACTACAAGCTTTTGGCTGCCATTTTCCTTTCCAGCCTTGCTCTCTCCTTTACTTCCTTCCCAGCCCCATTCCTATCCACTAGCTGCTGCAGTAACATAAGTTATTGCAGGTTTTTACTA
This sequence comes from Theropithecus gelada, assembly GCF_003255815.1. NCBI lineage: Eukaryota > Metazoa > Chordata > Mammalia > Primates > Cercopithecidae > Theropithecus > Theropithecus gelada. The sequence goes on along the minus strand of NC_037680.1, from coordinate 106,458,920 downwards.
TAATGTAGGCATGGTGCCTGAGACATCATAGATACTCAGTAAATTACAGGGGATGATACAGTTCAGACAATTGGAATATTTCTTTCCCTTTAAACATTTTTTACTTTCTCCCTTTTTTTTAAAGAGACATGGCTCGGGGTCTTGCTCTGTTTCTCAGGCTAACGTCGAACTCCTGGGCTCAAATGAGCCTCCCCACCTTGGCCTCTGAAGTAACTGGGACTACAGGCATGTGCTAGCATGCCCAGCTCAAATGCAGTGTTTCCGAGCCATTTTAATTTAAGGAGTTGGAATTGATTATAGAGTCTAACAGTTGATTATGCCAAAGAAAGAGAAAATAACTTTTTTCTTAAAATATTTTTACATGGTTTTAAATAGTTTTAAGTGGTTCCATATTATAGCATGGTTGCAAATGAAAAATTCATAGTTTTTAAATGGAAATTAATTACATTTTTCATCCTTTGAAAGTTCATTTTTCCTGATTGTCAAGCATATTCGAGCACATTATTAAGTATATTCCATAGAAATGTCAGGAGTTGGAAACGTTCCAGTTTTTTTTTTTTTTTTTTTTTTTCAGATTTTTCCAGTTTTATTTGGGCCACAGACCAACTAAACCACATTTTTCAGCCTTTTCATCTTATTTAGCTTTGTTAATCTAAAAATTTATTGCTGTTACAAACTATTTCTCGTGTCGTTAGAACAGGCTACAGGTGTTTAAATGATTCTAATTCAGAATAAATTACTTGCACTACTCACTAGATTTGTATATAGGTTTTAAAAACCCTACTAAAATGTTTATAAATACATTTATTTAGTATATTATTGCCATTGTCACACTGTGAAATTACTTTCGGTAGTATATTAGAGGCAGAGGAGTATTTTGACAACATGAACACTAAGTGTTATGTATATGTTACTCGTGGCCATTTTGGTTAGGGGAAAAAGTATGATGCAGATTTAACATTCTTTTTCAGGTTGGTGACTACCCATTTATTTTTATTCTGCTCCTTTGTGTTGCATATTTGTTTTATATACTTACATACTACTATTTAAAGTTGAACAACATAGAAAATTGATCAGTTGTCTTATTTGGCTTTGCGTTTCATAGTTGAGTATAGTTGAACAGCTAGTTATTTTCTGAATAATCATTTCCTGTGTCTGCACACCTCTAGAACATGACTGGCACAGAATTGGCATTAAATAATCACTAAACAAGAACATACCTTGTTATGACAGTATTTTATAACTCACTGTTTCTGCCATTTTAGCTTGCTTTTTTGGTGAGTAAAGATACAAAACAGTGGTAATTACTAAACTTATCTCATATTTTCCCATGGTGATAGTCGATTAAGTGATGTTCTAAAGAGAAAACGACTGCCAAAACGAGGGCCAAGAAGGCCAAAGTACTCACCTCCAAGAGATGATGACAAAGTAGACAATCAAGGTAACCCCTTTGATAAAACTGTGGGGAGGTAAAGGGGAGGGTGGTAGCAGGTGCAGAAATGTTTACTTCATTAAAACTGCCAGTGGCTCTTGAAGTATGCCTAAGTTTCCTGAGGACTAAGTGTTCTTAGTTCTTTTAGTTTATTAATCTGTTAAGACTGTGAATCTTAAAAATCAGTTGTTTTTCATGACTTAAACTAAAATGGCTTAACTGTAGTTCTTTTTTCTTTTCATAGCTAAAAGCCCCACCACTACTCAGTCACCTAAATCTTCTTTCCTGGCAAGCTTGAATCCAAAAACATGGGGAAGGTTAAGTGCACAGTCCAATAGCAACAACATTGAGCCAGCACGGACTGCAGGAGGTAGTGGCCTTGCCAGGGCTGCCTCAAAGGATACCATCTCCAATAATAGGTGAAGTGGGGGGGGGAATTTTATGTTGCTTCTATTCCCATATTAGAAAAACTTAACATTATTTCAGCCACTACATTTATTGTATGGAGATGATACATAGACACAACATTTTAATTTGTTCTTAGAAGCATAGTTCAAGAATGAGGTAGGTTCTCAGTTTATGAACCCTGCATCTGGCTTTGTCCTAAGTTATAGTCATGTGCTTTGAAACTCCTTCCAGCATACCTAACTGAAAGTCTCATATGTTCAAAACGAAGTTGTGTTCCTTGGGGAACCTCTTTCTCAGTTTTGTTCCAGACAAGGAAAAGCTGACATTTTCTGTCCACACTCTTCACATCATTTATGATAAAATTTCTCTACCCAGTACAATGGAACTTAAAGATTTTAGGAGAGAGCCTTTTTTTTTTTTTTTTTTTTTTTAAAGGCCTTGGGACTTGTTTTATTTTTGGGTTCTGCATGTAGCATACCAACATGATTACTTCCCTCTGCAGGTAAATTTTAAAAGACCAATTGTCATTGAGAAAATAAACATGCTGTCTTTGGTTTTGTTGGTTGTTTATCTGAATTTCAGTGTTTAAAAATAATTAAGTGAATGAATTGCTGAAGCTATCAGCATTTGTAATTTAAGCAGCTGGGTCTTGTTTGCCATAGCTTATTGCATCCTTAATAGGTGTGTGTTTCTGGTCTGTAAATCTTGACTTCAGCTCTCCAGGAAACGCAAGGATAATGCACATATGTGTGTACTTTAGAAAATAAAGGGAACACTTAGGAAAGTGTTAGGTTGCAGGGTTCCAAAAAATTAGTGCACTTTGTTTACAATTCACGTAATAACCTGCAGTGTATTTTAAGTTTTTAAACAGTTCTCCATCATAGCCCATTTTCAAAGTGAAAGTTAATTTGGTTGTGGATTCTGAATTTACTAATCTCTAAGCATAGACCAGAAAGGATTTTAAGTGTAGCAGCTATTTGCCTTGATCAGAAGTTATATCCTTTCTACATACACTGGGACTTTAATATCTCCTTTTTGTTTCTTGTAGAGAAAAAATTAAAGGTTGGATTAAGGAGCAGGCACATAAATTTGTCGAACGTTATTTCAGTTCTGAGAATATGGATGGAAGCAACCCTGCCTTGAATGTCCTTCAGAGACTTTGTGCTGCAACCGAACAACTCAACCTCCAGGTACTGTGGCCAGTGCATTTTCCTGCTCTATTTCAGTCTCTTCCCAGCATCTCCTGCTACTCTTTCCTTCATGACTCTCTAGCTTCCTGTGGATTTAGCTATCCTACATCGACTCTTACCTTATATACACCCTTGGTGTTGGCATTTCTTTTACTTATCCCTTGACTATCAGGATTCATCAGTCTATATTAAATGTACTAGAAACCTCATCTTTGACTTTCTTTCCTTCACATCTCATAATTCTTGACAAATGAAGAAACTTCAGAAATGTCCCCATAAGCACATCTGTTTTCTAAGTCATCCTCAACTATAGGTATAGATGATAGGCCTTCCTTAGACCCTCTCTCCACATGGGGTCTCCAGAGTGGCAGGAGAGGCTAGAGGTTTACTAATAAGTGTTTTATGTTTCATCTGGTTCTCAGTTTTGTTTTTTTGTTGTTGTTGTTGGTTTTGATGTTTTTGATGTACCTTGAGCAGTTTTGGTCGTATGTTTTCCAAGACATTGTTCATTTTGCTGAGACCTTAAATGTATTAATTTAAAGCCACACCTTGTATTCTTGATTCCTCTTTTCATTCTGGTGTTATAGCCCCTTATTCTTCAGTTTTGTGTTCTCATCCTTTAGAAATACTTTTTTAAAGAAAACTACATTGGTTGAATGCGAAGATTTTCTTCTTATGTTATTATGGATTCCTCGTTTTCCTCATGAAATATTGTGTGTGTGTGTGTGTGTGTGTGTGTGTGTTTAAAATCATAATTTCCAAGGATTTACTAAGACTGTACTGCTCCTTTTTTTTTTTTTAAGGGCGTTGAGAATATATTCAGTTCCTTTTGAGGATATGTGAGTCGTGTATTTAAGTACTGCTTAAATCAATATAGAAATACTTTTCCTAACTCTTTCAGGTGGATGGTGGAGCTGAGTGCCTTGTAGAAATCCGTAGCATAGTCTCAGAGTCAGATGTTTCATCATTTGAAATCCAACATAGTGGATTTGTGAAGCAGCTGTTGCTTTATTTGACATCTAAAAGTGAAAAGGATGCTGTGAGCAGAGAAATCAGATTAAAGAGATTTCTTCATGTATTTTTTTCTTCTCCAGTAAGTTATCTAACAATGCCTGTATGTCTTATAAGAACCAGTATTCACTAATGCATATATTTTAATCTCAGTAATAATTTCCAGCAGGTCTGGGTCAAGACATTGAGGGAAAACTTCTAGGTTTTTATGCAGTTGGAATCTTTCAACTTCTATATATCAAAGTAAATAGTAAAACAATGAAATGGGGATTTAACAAAGCTCATGTCACTATTTCTGTGGTTGAAGTATCTTGAGTCTTTTTTGCTTGCAAGATGAACGATTAATAGTAGTCTCTCACCTGTGAATGTATTTTACTTGCAATATTTGTTTTTAAATGTATTAAAGTTTGCATTAGTTCCTTTTAGGGAAATAGACGTCTATAATAAGATAGAGGAGATATATTTTCCTGTTTTGTACATAAAATACAGTTGTAACAGTTCCCATCAAGGGTGCTTGATGACCATTTATGTCACCGTTTATAATGTGGATTACAAAGCCAGGAGCCACAGAGTGGCTCCCCTTCCTTCACTCTTAAGTGGGCCAGAGCAAGAGGGTAATCTTTGGATACTGTTGACAGCATTCTCCTTGTTTTACAGTGGCTTAAGGAGAAGGCATCACTTGGGCCGTTTCCCTCTGGATTATCTACGTAATAGTGCTTAGGATAGCTCTCCTATATGTTAACATTATTTCACCATGCGCTTGCTGTGTTCAGAGGCATTTGAGCATTGCTTGTATTTTAACTTGTGGGTCCACCTAAAGCAGAGTTAATATTTATTGTTGATTCGTTAGAAGCGTGACAGTATTATGTATAGTTTTACACCATGCTTAAGATGATGTGCAATCTCTTATCTGAAACTCCTGGAGATGGGTGGGTTTCAAGGGTCCTACAGTGTATAGTACATTAAAATTTCCAGCAGTTTCCGAATAGCACTCTATATCATATGCATTAAATATTTTTATAGCATAACATGAATATTCTTACTAAAATCAGATAAATAAAGACTGTAAATAGCCTTATGTCTGTTTGGATCAGATTTTGCCACCAAGTGACTTCTGTTTTCAGAGCCTTTGGATGTAGGGATTGTGAATACAGGATTGTGGACTGTACAAAACGATTGTCTTTATTGAAATAATTGATGTGGTAATGTCGTTCAAACCAAATCTGCAATAAAAGATAAAGATGAATAGACAAATTACTCTTTTTTATAAAGCTGCTTATTAAATCTTCTCTTTGAGGAGAGTTCTGTTTTGAAAAGGCCTTGTTTAACCTGTTTGTTTATTTATAACTTTAGCTTCCTGGAGAAGAGCCCATTGGAAGAGTGGAACCAGTGGGTAATGCACCTTTGTTGGCATTGGTTCACAAGATGAACAACTGCCTCAGCCAGATGGAACAATTTCCGGTCAAAGTACATGATTTCCCTAGTGGGAACGGGACAGGAGGCAGGTAAGGACCATTGCCTGGCTCTAGCCTTGCCACTGGAATTTGGTACTTAGTTTCACTGAGGTAAGATGGCAAGAGATCTGGTAAAGTCTTGATCAGCCCAGAAAACATTCAGCTGTAACGATGAAAGAAACAAAGTACTCTGAAGAATGAATCAAATGCTTTTCTGTCTTTAAAATTATACCATGTGCCTTAAACAGGATGCTTTATAAATATGTAATCCAGTGATTGGATTCGTAACTTGTAATAGACTTAGTTTTCCTTAAATTGATACACTTCAACATACAAAATTTCTTTAAGAACTTTGTGTTTAACTTCAGTAGGCATAAAACATTTTTTGTGGATGTGAATAACATTTACATTTGAGCAGTATGATTTGTATGTAATATAAGTGGTTAAAACTTTGTATTTTGATGGGTTCAAACATTTGAAGTTTTACTAGTTTAATAAATATGTATATTTTTAATGTAGTTTTAAGGACTCTTGAGGTGCTACAGGAAAGAATTGTTCTATGTTGTGGAATGTTACAAGTTTCATGGAATATTTTGACTGGAAGCCTAGAAAATAGGAAATTTGGTATTTGTTTGTTTGTTTATTTATGACAGAGTCTTACCCTGTTGCCCAAGCCAGAGTACACTAGTGTGAACATGGCTCACTGCAGCCTTGCCCTCCTGGGCTGAAGAGATCTTTCTGCCTCAGCCTCCCATGTAGCTGGGGCCACAGGCATGTGCCACCATGTTCCACTAATTTTTTTATTTTTTGTAGAAACGAGGTCTCACTTTGTTGCCCAGGCTGGTCTTGGGTCCAAGTGATCCTCCTGCCTTGACCTCCCAAAGTGCTGGGATTACAGGCCTGAGCCACCAGAGTCAGCCCAGTTTGGTTTTTAAATCCACATTTTGATGTTTTAAAAACATTTTTAAAATTTTGATTGAATTAAGAACAATAAGCATTGTTGAGTGATAAGGCAATCACATCATGGACTAGGGTTTCTTTTCGGCTTTGGAAGTTAATGTGGCGTGTGTTACTCAGTTTCAATCATTATGTTTTCCTGGAGGAGTTCATGAAATAAGGGGGCATTTTCACCTGTGCTTGAGAAAATCATGAAGCTTTTTATTTTTGTCCAAATTTATATAGAGTATGTTTGCATATATATATATTCATAAAATGGAATATTCTTCTCCACATCCCTATTTGTATGCTTTATGTGCAGGAGGGTCCAATCTTTTGGCTTCCCTGGGCCATATTGGAAGATGAATTGTCTTGGGCCACATTAAATACACTAACACTAAAGTTAGTTGATGAGCTTAAAAAAACAAAAACACTCGTGTTTTAAGAAGGTTTAGGAATTTGTGTTGGCCTGTATTGAAAGCAGTCTGGGCTGCATGCAGCCTGTGGGCCGCAGGTTGGACAAGCTTGCTTTGTGGAATCATACAGATAATCACAGTTTAAGTTTGTATCCGACTCCTGCCAGAGCTTTTCTGAAATGAGCAATTAAACATCATGACCAGGTTTCAACTGCTGTAGCTATTAAACTGCTTCATTCAAAACTGTTATAGCAAAGTACATTTTAAAGATTAGTTTTTAAAGTAATTTTGTAGCTGAAATCTTTGAAATAAAATTGGTTTTTTTTTTGTTTTGTTTTTTTTTTTTTTTGCTTTTTTAAAAATGTAATTCAGTAGAAATGGGCAAAATATTGCAGAAGTGAATGTGCTTAAATAGTTGAGGGATTTTTGTTCCAGAAAAATAATTAAATATTCATGGGTGAAGTATTTCTGCTCACATGGATTTATGATGGGACAGAGGTCAAATGTTGACTTAAGGTTTGCACATGCTCGCATACACATCCGTCTTTTATTTCTTATGTATAAAATTTTTTTCTAAATAACTTGAATTATTGGCTTTAACATTTACAGAACTGGTAAGTAAATGATTAGTACTAGTGTGTCTTAGCAGTTTGTATTAACTTGCGTTTATTTGAATTAATGTATATTAAGTGTGAAAATAATAGACTAACTTTTTTTTCACAAATTATCTTGAGCTTTTCTCTCAACAGAGGATCACAGGCTTTAAAATTTTTCAACACACATCAATTAAAATGCCAGTTACAAAGACATCCAGACTGTGCAAATGTGAAGCAGTGGAAGGGTGGACCTGTCAAGATCGACCCTCTGGCTTTGGTACAAGCCATCGAGAGATACCTTGTAGTTAGAGGTACTTTCCATGTATTTGTTTTGTGTGTTATGTATGTACATTTGGGAGAAATTTACATTAAGAGATATATACGTTATTTCTCTGTTGAATGTTGTTTCTGTTAAAACCTAGATGGCAGGAACTTACATTCCTGTCATTTCTTTTCTACTTAGTATATAGTCATACATTGAACTTACTAGGGGTTGACTGCTTACTTGAGTGATGAGTTAATTTATCTTGGTGAAATGTAGTAGAAATGACATTTTGTGTTTGGCAATTTTCTTAGACCTTTCTGCTTCATAGATCAGAGTGTAATATATACGGGTCGAACATCCCTAACCTGAAAATCTAAAATGCAAAATGGTCCAGAATCTGAAACTTTGATTGCTGCCATGACACCACCAGTGGAAGACTCCACACCTGACTACTTTGTTTTCTGATGGTTCAGTGTACATACGCTTTGTTTCATGCACAAAATTATTGAAAATACTCTATATAATTACCTTCACACCATGTATATGAGATATAAATGAATTTCATATTTAGCTTTGTATCCCGTCCCCAAGGTATCTTATATATATGTAAATATTCCAAATTTGAAAAAAAATTTGAAACCTAAAACACTTCTGGGCTCAAACATTTCAGATAAGGGATACTCAACCTATATGTGTTTTTCTGAGAAGATGTTTAACCAGTGTATACGGGATTTGTTTTTTCACACCTAAAATCGCTATGAGTTTAAAAGTCTACTTGGGTCTTCAGGGTATGGAAGAGTAAGAGAAGATGATGAAGACAGTGATGACGATGGATCAGACGAGGAAATAGATGAGTCTCTGGTAAGGTACTATATTCCCATCATGTCATAATGTACTATATAAAGTTCAGGGCCTTTGGCTTAAATGGCTTTTGCTTTGCTTTATTCAGGCTGCTCAGTTCCTAAATTCAGGAAATGTAAGACACAGGCTGCAGTTTTATATTGGAGAACATTTGCTGCCGTATAACATGACCGTGTATCAGGCAGTACGGCAGTTTAGTATACAGGCTGAAGATGAAAGAGAATCCACGGATGATGAGAGCAATCCTCTAGGCAGAGCTGGTATCTGGACAAAGACTCATACAATATGGCAAGTCTGAAAATTCTTTCGTTTGGTTTTTCATAAACTTTGAAACTGTTCTTGTGTTTTAGAATTCACATTAACTTGATGGCTGGCTTTCATAAGGATAGGGGGCCCTAAATCACACATTTTAGTTCTTGAAGACGATTTTAAATATTTGATAAGGTACATATGCATATGTATATATAGCCTCATTCATTCTACTGGAAAACATTTATTCATGGACAATAATCATGGTTTACATCTACTTTTCTAGATTTATTTCAGGTCTTTAATTAAGATAAAAATGTTGCCATAAGATGATGTTCCATTAGGTAATCTGAAGTTGGGCATCTCTGAGTCCTTAAGAGGCATTTGGATGCAGCTTCCTGCATTGTCTGTGAGTGTCTGTTACATATGCTTGAAGAGAGCCATTCTTCTCAGAACCACCCTTGGAGTTTCTCAGGCAGCCCCTCCTGGGAAGGTGGTCTCTAGGTAGTCTCTTCTAAGAAGTTCTCCACGTTCATGCTAGGGAGAGAGAGGGGAATAGATCTCAGAACGGTCTTCTGGTAACTGTGGTGTCTGTGGCTTAGATTTTGGCTTTGTATCAGTTTCAAAATCTACATTTGGTTTATATACTGTCTTGTCATTTTAGGTATAAACCTGTGAGAGAGGATGAAGAAAGTAATAAAGATTGTGTTGGTGGTAAAAGAGGAAGAGCCCAAACAGCTCCAACGAAAACTTCCCCTAGAAATGCAAAAAAGCATGATGAGTTATGGCACGGTAAGATGGTAGATAAGGGGGAAAATGGATTGCCAACTGGGCAGTCTTCCCATTTTCATGATTTTCAAAGAGTGATTTGGACTTAGTAGTAAAATCTTTGAATATAATTGAGAAATAAATGAAATTACCAACAGTTTGATCACATTTAATCCTCAACTTTTAATATCTAGAAAATGAAAAGTTAAGTACCTACAAAATTAAATTGAGAAGGAAAATTGGGAAAAAGCTTATTCCCAATTCATTAACAGTTTGGGTTTTTATGAAGGCTGAAACAAATTTCATTGGTAGAACATGTTCACTAAAGAAGAGACTGAAGGTAGTGATCACTGACCAATTGGTGCCTACTTTTTTATTGTCACCCATGACAGTAGTATAATTATAGTAATCATCAAAAGTGATGCCAGGTAATGTAATGACCATCGAATGTAGCCGTCACTGTGTAATAGACTTATTTTTCTCTGTAATACTTCCTTCCCGTCTATAGTTTTCCTCTCTTCCCCCACCTCTTCCCTTTAAAAATATGATACTAACAATGCCTTAGAGTTAGACAATATTATTTTTCCATGGAAGACCCCCCCACCCCCCTCCCTGCCACCATCACAGTAATTTTCTCACACTGGTTTCCCTGGTCCACAAGAATAAGGGCCCTGTGGCACTTTTTTTCACACAACTAAGTTTGTTCAATATAAAAGGCTCTTGATTTTGAGATTGTTATGTTTTTGGTGTTAAAAAATGCCATTTTCTTTTACGAAATGATGGTGGTATGATTTTTTATTATTTTGCTTGCTATAAGTAAACGGCAACTGTTTTGAGTCCCTCAGATTTATTTTTCTGGTGCCTTTACTTAATGCAGCCTAGTAACAAAGGATTTGCAGACCCTACTTGAAAACCCTCAATCTGTTCAGTCCTAAGCCTTGCATTAAATAACCAAGTCTCTTTTACCAGATTTTTAATTTTGAGGTATTCGTTTCATTACAAACTGGATATGAAATATCCGGGAAATTTCTCTAACAGTGAACTTAACTTTAAACAGTTTGTTTCTGTTCCTCCAGCCATTTTACCGTTTAGTGTTGTTTCTGGTATAAAGGAGAAATGTAGAGGAGCCAGCTTTCCTTCATTATAATGTTTATTTGGGTTTGGGAGGGGAAAGTGAAATTTTTATAAGCCAAGGCATTTTATATGTAAGATAAAATGGGAAGACTGTCAAACTTATCAATACCCTACTAATAGGATTCCAAGCGTTGACTATAACAACTTCCGTTACTCTTTTAGCGATGATAGGACCTTGGCTGCACTGGCTTCACCTTTCTGACTTTGATCAAAACTTACTTTGATCTTTTGTCCTTTAGATGGAGTGTGCCCATCAGTATCAAATCCTTTAGAAGTTTACCTCATTCCCACACCACCTGAAAATATAACATTTGAAGACCCGTCATTAGATGTGATCCTTCTTTTAAGAGTTTTACATGCTATCAGTCGATACTGGTATTACTTGTATGATGTGAGTAACGTTGCCTACTTAAGAAGTTTTCATGGTCTGTGATTGATAAATTTCCTATTGCACTAGAAATGGAAATAGTGATTCAGCTAAATACAGGGATCCTAGCCCAGTAAAGTATAATGTACGCATCAGTGGAAACTTCTCCCCCACTTTTTCTCCCGGTCTAGTCTAAGACTAAAGGCTTAGATTAATTCTCTTGGCAGATTTGTAAAATTTTCTCTAGCAATAAATTTATGAAATTAAGCTACAATATGAAACTTGAACATGGATTTATTATAGTTAAAATTCTTTAGGTACATGTAACGAGAAGTTTATATATCAAGTAAAAGTTGGGTAACAGTTGCATGCTGCCGTTGATATTTATATAGCATAGAGAAGAGTAAAGGAATTGGCCCTGCATGAAACATTAGCTGCAACATCACTGAATGATTGAGCCAGCAGCAGTGGCTGGGGCCAGTGCCCAGCAGTGGCAAGGGGTACATGCGAGGGCTTGACAGTGTATTGTGGGAATTGTTGTTTTAGGTGGGACACAGTAATGAGAGGCTGTGTGTTGTATGTCGGCAACCAGCACTGAATTCAGGGTACTTTGCATGGATTTGGGGATAATGGAAGAGATTGTGAATATAATCCTAATGTTTTACTACATGTAGACTTTTTTTTTTTTAAAACATTTTACAGAATGCAATGTGCAAGGAAATTATTCCAACTAGTGAATTTATTAACAGTAAGTTAACAGCAAAAGCAAATAGGCAACTTCAAGATCCTTTAGTAATCATGACAGGAAACATCCCAACATGGCTTACTGAGCTAGGAAAAACCTGGTAAGACAATCACTTCTGTAATGGTGGCCTTGGAAATGTTACTGGGTTGGTCTTGATGTATTTTGTTACAGAAACATTGTCTTTACTGGACCTAGTCAAATGTTTATTAATACCGTTGATCACAACTTGCTTAATTGTGTGGCTTTAGCATGTACACAGACTAGGCAAGTTTGGGGGCTGGATCTTCTTGGTAGTATGTGTCTATGTGTGAAATAGGAAAGTACACATAGCAGTTTGGCTGAAGATAGTCAAAATTATCTGTTCTCATAAAATTGGATTCCAAAGGTGTAGTTGCTTGATTCTCTGAGCCTGCTTGGGTCAGGGACTCTAGAACTGCAGTGGTAAATGTAAGCCACTGGCCATATACATTTAAATCGGCAGTCCCCAACTCTTTTTGGCACCAGGGACCAGTTTCATGGAAGACAATTTTTCCACAGACATGGACTGGGAGATAGGGCTGGTTTCAGGATGATTCAAGTGCCTCATGAAGGTGGTGGTCATATTTTAAAAATGAGCTTTCATTAGTCATGTTATACTTCCTTCAGGTAGATTAAAGATCTATCGACTTAAGTGTAGGATTTGAAAAATTAAATATCAGATTCTGCATTGAAAGGCTACTTAATGCACTATTGATCACTTAGAAATTTCATATAAGAAGTATGAAAATTCTTTAAAATTAATTGACCTGGCTGGACGCAGTGGCTCACATCTATAATCCCAGCACTTTGGGAGGCCGAGACAAGTGGATCACCTGAGGTCAGGAGTTCAAGACCAGCCTGACTAACACGGTGAAACCCCGTCTCTACTAAAAAATACAAAAAACTAGCCAGGCGAGGTGGCGGGCGCCTGTAGTCCCAGCTACTCGGGAGGCTGAGGCAGGAGAATGGCGTAAACCCGGGAGGCGGAGCTTGCAGTGAGCTGAGATCCGGCCACTGCACTCCAGCCTGGGTGACAGAGCGAGACTCCGTCTCAAAAAAAAAAAAATACAAAAATTAGCTGGTTGTGGTGTCAGGAGCCCGTACTCCCAGCTACTTGGGGGGCTGAGGCAGGAGAATTGCGTGAGCCTGGGAGGCAGAGGTTGCAGTGAGCCTAGATCACACCACTGCACTCCAGCCTGGGCGACGGGAGCAAGACTCCATCTCAAAATCAATAAACAAATTGACCTAAACAATTTTTACTGATTTTATTTACAATTTTTATTCTATATCATATCAAAAGTTGTTTCTAATATAAGTTTGGATTTTTTTTTTTTTTTAGTAGTTTCTAATTCTCATCCAGATAATAAACTTACATTGCATCTTTTTACAGCCCATTTTTCTTTCCTTTTGATACCCGGCAAATGCTTTTTTATGTAACTGCATTTGATCGGGACCGAGCAATGCAAAGATTACTTGATACCAACCCAGAAATCAACCAGTCTGATTCTCAAGATAGCAGAGTTGCACCTAGATTGGATAGAAAAAAAGTAAGTTTCTCCCCGAAATCTTTAAATAATCTGAGCTTTTCAAAATAATGGGAAAACTAGAAATGTAGTGTATCTAAATATGCATGTTGGTCGTGGAGGCCTTGGTCCTAGTCAGCTAGCCCTATTTTCCTTTCAGTCTCTTGGAACTGGGCTATCTGTGATTCTTCCTTATCCTTCGTTAAGAGTTTCTCTCCTCCCCACCCGCCAGTTTCTGAAATAATTTCTACAATTCTCTTTGCTCTTTTAGTTGTCGTAACTCTTAGACCAAGAAAGAATCTTGTCTTCTCTCACTGAAACTTTTTCATTCTAAATTAGGAGTTCAAACTATCTCCTGCCTTTAAAAATTGATCCCTTATGTAATAGTTGGAATTAATTGGATCCATTTCATTCCTTTAACAAGTCACTCCAACTAGAAGAGCCTGAAACAAAATCCTTAATATATTTTGAGTCTCTTCTACCGGTTAGCCCCAGTGTTGCTAACTTAATCTGTGTTTCTCATCTTGGCTCCACATTTGTGGCTCTGAACCACAGTGCCCTGAGCCATTTCCAGTGGAGACTGATTCTACAGTTCTCACCAGCACTGTTTTTACTTAGGTCTTTTCTGTTCATTTACCTGTTTGTTTTTTTTGCTAGGGATTTAAGTTTCTTTTCCTAAAGGCTTTATCTCCAAAAGTCTCATAAGAGACATTAGTAATAAAATAAAGGCGTTAGATGGGTGGCAGGGAGTGAAGTGTATACTGAAAAGCAAAAGAAAACATAAAGCAAACATTGTAGTTAAAAAAATCTTCTTGGGCCCAGCGTGGTGGCTCATACCTGTAATCCCAGCACTTTGGGAGGCTGAGGCGGGCGGGGCGGATCATGAAGTCAGGTAATCAAGACCATCCTGGCCAACATGGTGAAACCCCATCTCTACTAAAAATGAAAAGAAAAAAAAAAAATTGGCGTGGTGGCACATGCCTGTAATCCCAGCTACTTGGGAGGTTGAGGCAAGAGAATCACTTAAACCAGGGAGTTGGAGGTTGCAGTGAGCTGAGATCATGCCACTGCATTCCAGCCTGGCAACAGAGCGAGACTCCGTCTAAAACAAAAAAAAAAGTCATCCTATTCATATCCTCATTAGGATTCCATAAGCACTGATATTGGCATAAATTAGAAATCTAGCAGGACCTTTTAAAATCTCATTCGCAGGTGTTTGTAGTAGTGCTTGTAGGATCTTGGCAGATCAGAGCCAATAGGTTTCCAGCTCACCTGTTTGACCTGTCACCTCCATATCTATTTCTCTATCTAAATATAAATGTACCCAGGGAGATTTCATGAAACTGCAGCCCTGAGAATTGCATTGATACTTGGCAAAGATGATTTTTTTCTTCCCCAACTTGAATTTTCTGAACTTGCCATGGCCACAAGATAAATTAGTAATTACTCTTGCATCTGGTTTCCTTAATGTATGCCAAGATGCTGTTGATGTTGGTAACAATACTGCTACCTCTTAACCTTTTCTGAGTTACCTGTTTAAGGAATAAGTGTTAACAATTGAGTTGATTTTGTTCTTTTGCATTTCAAGAAATGCCACCTGTTTATTAAAGTGTAATATCGGTAGAGCATAATTTCCTGACAGTTGTACTTTCTTCGTAGCGTACTGTGAACAGAGAGGAGCTGCTGAAACAGGCGGAGTCTGTGATGCAGGACCTCGGCAGCTCACGGGCCATGTTAGAAATCCAGTATGAAAATGAGGTGAGCTTGGAGTCCGGTGATGGTTATTTAGTTTGACTTGTGTTCTTGATTAAATGTTATTTGAGTTTCTTGGTACTATGAAATTCTGAAAGACAGTTGGGAATTTGCTCTCTTTTCTCTTGAATGATTTGTTCTAAGTTCCCCATTTTTCAAAGGTTCAACTACATACTAAAAGGCAGTTTTTTTCCTGGCGTAAGAACACATTTGTGTTGTTAGTCTTTCAGTTGATAAACTGAAAGGATATTTTAAACAGTTGATAACTTTCAAAATATTTGAATTGCCTTTTTGAGAAAATCAGGTTTACTGAGATATAAATAATAACTGCACACTTCAGAAATGTAGTTTTAAGGGTTGACAGATGCACTTTCACATCAAGATAAAGAATACTCCGATCACCACAAAAAGTGCCCCTATTTCATCCAAAATCAGTCGTTCTGTCCCCTAACCAATCCTCAGCCCCTGATAACCATTGACGTATTTTCTGTCCCTGTAATTTTATCTTTTTTATAATATCATAAATGGAATCATGCAGTATGTAGTCATTTGTCATTTTTCTTTCACTTAGCGTAATGCTTTTGAGATTCATCCATGTTGCATGTGTCAATTTGTTTCCTATTATGGAATAGTTCTATTATATGAACTATATATTGAGTATTCCATTATATGGGTACACCAAAATATGTTTACCAATCACCAGTTGATTCACTTTTTGGTTGTTTCCAGTTTTTGACTATTTTGACTAACATTGCTATGAACATTTGCATACCAAAAGATTCAAGTAATGATTTTCTGTATATTTAAGTCTCTTGGGATACTTCCCCCTTTTCTTTCACCTAATTTTTTTTTTAAAGACAAAACTTAGAGTTTTGGGGCTTCCCTGAACCTCTTACGGACTTAAAATTTCTAGATCTTTCATTATACCAAATATTTACTTACAATAGCCAACCACTCTGCCCCTCAGCTTTCTTATCTGTAAAATGTAGGTAATAATAGTATAACCTCGAAGCTGTGACTGAGTTCATGTACATGAACTGGCTCATGGTAAGTATCATAGATTTAGCAGTTTAGTGTATGAGATACTAACTGTGCCTATTTAAGTAATTTTAATCATGACTTTGATTTTTCATTCATTTTATTAAGCATTTTCTCCTTCTTGATGACTTCTGGAAAGCTAAGAGTATTCAGTCACCAAAGTTAAAATTATAAGTTGTTGTGTACTAGAAAGTATACTGCATGCTAGGGTTCCAGGTTAGGGCAGAGTCTCTGCACTGAAAAGATGACAGTGTAGTTAGGGAGACACAGGACAAAGGTACCAAAGAGTGTGGCAAGGTAGTGGTACAGGTGCCAAGTGAATGACGCATTCAGACAAGGAGTGCTGTCCTCAAGATGCCTTGAGTTAGACCTTAGTGTAGGCGAGTAGGAAGATTGAGAGACCATTTTCTAGTAGGAGATGGGGCCTGAGCAAAGGGTCAGGCTTGGTGGTGAGTGGCAGAAGTTAGTACTGCTGTGGAAGTGCTGGGAGAAGGGGGATAAAAAGGAGGTGGCCAGATGGAGTGGAGGCCCTGGACTGCTGGCATAAGAGATACGAACTTTTTGAATCTAGTAGCTTGATCATGGCTGTTGCTCAGAGGATGCGGTTCTTCTATGTTGATGCATCCAAATTTATTACTCATAAGACTACAGGACCTTTGCTGTAACCATTTGGTGTGTTTTTATTCTCTTTAAACATACATTCTACTTTCTTACTCCAGCATAGTTTTCTCTTGCCAGGAAATATCTTTCCTCTCTCATCCCTCACGGTTCTGTTAAAATTGCATCTTGCATGAAACCCAACAAGCTCAGAATGGCTTCACACAGACTGTTCTAAGGAGCAGGATTGGATTGCTGATGTGAAGTCAAGATTTTATGCCCTTCCTTCATAGGTCTTGCCTGTTGACCTCAGAAAAGATTCCAGGAGCTGCTTCATTAGGAAATGGGGAAGTACCTCCACCCCTACCTCACAAGCACTGACTTTGTGAAATGCATAGGGCTTCAGGTTATGATTCAAATTCAGCTGTACATGTCAGCTAGTAGCCTTGAGGAAGAATTTCTAACTAGCTCTAGAAGAATCCCAATGAAAATCCCAGGTCACAGTGTGGGCTCCTATTTGAATTGGGATGATTGGTAAGCCAGGGAAGGATTATACCAGTCTTTGGGCTCACAAAGCCACCCCAACCCCAAGGACTGGGGTTACAAATGACCCAGTGACCCAGTCTCCTTTTGGGAAGGTGAAAGATCAGGAACAGGGAACGTGGAGCCTGGCCTGCCCACTTACTGGCTGTGTGATTTTGGGCAAGTTAACATAAACTCATCAGTGTCCTCTTAGCCCTTTACATAATTAATGCACCTGCCTCCTCATGTTGTTAGAATGATAAAATGACCTGAAATGTGTGAAGCACTCAGAACGTTGTCAAGTGCCAGTATGTGTTAGTTTTGAGAGAAAAAGATTCCTTTTTAAGTACAAGTTGTCAAACTTTTGTTTTTCTGTTTCTAGGGTTTTATGCTTTCCTTTCCTTTAAAAGAAGAATGAAGCTTAACGGAGTACCTGCCCTTTTAGTGGTGTAGCTGGGTAGAATGATAATCCCTGAAGAGATCAGGTTGCTCTGTGGGAAGGCTGGCCACCCCTAGGTTGTATCAGCAAAGCAAACATGACCTGGGCCTTCCACCTTCTGCAGAGGCTCACAGAGGAAGTGCTGTTAGTGATTTAATATTTTAAGAATCCTTTTAGAAACAACAGCATTGGATGAAGGAAATAGACTAATTTGATCTGTGACTTCTGTTAAACCTGGGATAATAGTGTGCCGAAAGGCGCATTAACTAGCACCATCTGGTGGATACCATGTGTTACTGCAGGTTTTTCTTTGCTTCTCTTTTGTTCCTCAGTCCTCCAGTGCCTGGGATTCAGTGTAGAACAGAATATACAAAGTACTCCCACCCCATGATGGAGCTTATCTTTTTGTTTGGGGAGGCCAATACATCCACACACATTCATGTACACATATATGTTAGGCCGTGTGGAAGAAAAATAAAATAAGAGGATGAAGCATTATGGGGACGCGTAGCGTGGTCCGAGGACATTTGAGTGGAGGCAAGTCATTGCGGTCTGGGGGAAAAGTATCTCTAGCACAAGAACAGAGAAGCAGTGTTCCTAGCCTGTTGGAGGATGAGTGTGGCTCGAGCATAGTGAGCAAGGGCAGAGTAGGAGGAGTCAAAGAGACGGAGTGGGATGTGCAAAGGGGTCATGTAGGCCATGGTAAGAACTGTAGCTCTGCTTTGAATGAGATGAAAAATCTTTGGAAAGCAGCAAAGGAATGCCGCGAACTTGTGTTTTGTAAGGATTACGCTTGCTCCTATGAGCATGGGACATAAGATGTCGGGAATGTTAGTGCAGAGACCATCTAGGAGACTTTAGCAGTAGACCAGATGACAGAGGATAGCAGCTGGGTAAAGCTGGTAATTAGTTTAGAATGCATTTTGAAGGCAGCGCTTAAATTGTATTTACTGATGGATTGGATTGTGCGGGTTTAGAGAATGGCCAAGGACAGCTCTAAGGATTTGGTTGGAGTATTCATTTTGGGGTTAATGGTGATACCATTTACTGGTACGGAATTCTATTAGGATTAGGGGTTAATCAGGAAAGCACCACTAGGCCCAAGCAGATCTCTGTTTTGAAAAAGTTAAATGTTTAGTGGACTACCTCTAAACTTTTAAACTAGTGTGAGTAATTTTTAAGAGTAACCATAATAATGCTAAAATAGTACCCTTTGTTTACGAGTAATCTATAAATGTTGCCTTCCTGACAGGGTTATAGTTAGATTTAGTGTATAACCTATGATAGGAACTTGTTACTACCTGCATATCTTTGTTTATGGTCTGATCTGGTAGGACCTTGACAGAACAGGAAGGAATGAGCAAGCTATGAACACTGCTTCAGGCATGTCCACATCAGGTGTCTCATGGAGGAGTAGTTTAACTTTAGGCTGCACAGTCGCCTTCGGAGCTTGTTTAATAATACCAGTGCCCAGGCTCTAAGCTGAACGTGCCAGATCAGAATCCTCAGGACGTGGCACCCCTATATGTGCATGTGGCTAAAGCTCTGGGGATTCCAGTGCACCCTGGGAGTTGAGAAGCATTGGTGTCCTGTATGACGCCATCAGTCCTGTCTGTGCTGGTGTGGAATCAGACCTTTCATTATTTGTATTTTATTTGACACATCTCTATTAAATGGCTACTGTGTGTCAGGTACTATCAGAGATACAGGGTGACCAAAACAGTTATCATCCTGCAAAATATGCAAGCATATACTGACATTTTGGTAAAGTAATGTAGTAAGTATTTAAGTAGCTGTAAAATAAGCCCCAAGAAAAAAGGAGCAAACTAACTGTTGGGAGCAGATGTTGAGGGGAGCCTTCCCCTTGAGAGGGTGACATTTGAGCTGGTTTGGGGTAACAGTTCACTAAAGAGAAAAAGGGGAAAGACATCCATACGCAGACAATGCCATATTGTTCCTGAAGGAAAGATATGTAGCCACAGTGGCACTTCTGTGAGTACAACCTGAAATCGTTCAACTGACATGTTGGGGCCTTAGCGGGTAGGAAGTAATGAAGAGTTGCTAGTTTTTGTCCAGGTGACCAGGACTGAAAGAATAAATCCGGTCAGGACATTTTTGGAAAATAATCTCTAATGCATCCTGGTAAACAAGTTGCTGTTAGTGTCCACATATCCAAGAGGTTGGCAGTAAAAAAGCACAATTTCTAAAATTTGAAATCGTTCTACTTGTGTTCCTCTGTAGGTTGGTACAGGTCTTGGGCCTACACTGGAGTTTTATGCGCTTGTATCTCAGGAACTACAGAGAGCTGACTTGGGTCTTTGGAGAGGTGAAGAAGTAACTCTTAGCAATCCAAAAGGTAATGCCTATCTGTAAGTTAGTTGGTTTGTGTTACTCAGATCAGGTAATGGACTCTGATGGTTTATTAAATATATTTAATTTCTAATGGACAATTGTGCTTGCTTCTTTATAGCCTCTGTTTTCTCATTTATCAAGTAGGGAAGGCCTGTCCAGTTCTAGAGGACTTCATTCAGTGATCTTGCACTCCCATTTTGAGAATACTTAATTTCTTAAATGTTCTTAGTTACCAGGTTTTGTTTTGTTTTTGGAAACATCATCTAAAGTTTGGTGAATTGCTTGTTTTTCAGGAAGCCAAGAAGGGACCAAGTATATTCAAAACCTCCAGGGCCTGTTTGCGCTTCCCTTTGGTAGGACAGCAAAGCCAGCTCATATTGCAAAGGTTAAGATGAAGTTTCGCTTCTTAGGAAAATTAATGGCCAAGGCTATCATGGATTTCAGATTGGTAAGTTTAGGATGGTTTGCTTTTTGCAGGTTTGGTGTAGAATGTTCTGTGCAAGTACCTCAGTCCCCTGTAGTTACTGCTATACTTCAGAGCAGTGCTTCTCAAACTTTAATACACATATGAATTACTTGGGGATTTTGTTAAAAATGCCAGTTCTGATTCAGTTGGGCAGGGGTAAGACTGTCCTACTGTCCAAGATTCTAAGTTTTCCTATCAGCTCCCAGGGCACGCCCAATTGCCAGGTTGTGGACCACTCCTTGGGTAGCAAGGATTCAGATAATCAGGCAAGTTAAGGTGGTATTAATTATTTATTTTTTAGAGTCTGACATTACCTTTTCAATTCGGTAGGAAAGTTTGTGCATGTAACTAAACTTCATTAAATTTACATTAGAGTGCTGTTGTGAAAATAACCCAAGTGATCAGCATTCATAGAGGTTGGAATGTTTCTGGACGTTTCTTCATTTCTTTTTCTCTTGAATTTCTGGCCTCAAGCAATCCCCTCACATTGGCCTCCCACAGCACTGGGGAGGTACAGGCACGAGCCACCATGCTCTTCTCCCGTTTCCGGAGGCACTTTATCAGTATGTTTAATAAGACATTTTCACCTGTGGCCAAATTGACAAGTTTACAATTTCACTTTAACTGAAGAGTGGGCAGTTTATCAGTTAGTTTAGAAGTTCCATTTAGTTTGCTATTTTAAATATAGTAAGTTTTTTCCCTTAACATTTTTTGCTTTGGGATATTCAATAATACAGACTACAGTGGAGTTGCGTTTAGAGCCCCAAATCAAGAGAATCAGTTTTGTGTAGTGGGAGAAATAGTTCCTAACTACAGAATTTTCTTTCTTGGGGATTACTTGACCTATTAATATTTAAATGATCTCCTGAAGTGCCTTAGATGGAGGTAATGCTGGAAGCTTAGTGTGACAGTGAAAATATTATGCATATTCCGTTTCAGGTGGACCTTCCCCTTGGCTTACCCTTTTATAAATGGATGCTACGGCAGGAAACTTCACTGACATCACACGATTTGTTTGACATCGACCCAGTTGTAGCCAGATCAGTTTATCACCTAGAAGACATTGTCAGACAAAAGAAAAGACTTGAACAAGATAAATCCCAGGTAGGCTTAGAAGAAACAGTCGAGTGGATCAGGTCTTTATTTTAGAAAAATGAGGCTTTTGTTAAATGGTTTGTATTTGTCTCAGTTGTTATAGTAATGTTTTATTTTAGGAGATTTTAATTCTTTTATTATACTAACTAAGACATACGATTTCACAGTGGGTCACATGACCTATACTCAGAGCAGGTTATAAACATCTTGATTAGCAAATAAAATACAATTCTAAATCAGACCATAAATAAGAACTCTGATGTATCTGGGCAGATATTATATCATCTTTTAGTAAGCATTTGAATCAGTAAAACTATTCTCAGAACAGATTTATTTTCAAGAAAGGTACCTTAATTTAGGAACAGTGTTGTTTCAAGAGATCTCAGGAAGATATTTTTTAAAGGTCACTGTGAGTGCCAACAACTATTCCTTGGTAATACATGTTGAGGTTTCTCTGTGACATCTCATAGATAACCTTGAATTTCGTATCATTACTGTGTAATTTTAATGTATATAATTAACAATAGATAAATTACTTAATCTGAGATTAATAATGGTTCCGTATCTGGTATTAGAAGAAAACAAGGTTCTATTTTTTTTGTGGCACAGACCCAGAAAGCTTCTGTTTGAACTGGTAACTTGGACCAATATTAAATCAACCCTCATTTTATAAATAAGTAAGAATAGCACATTGAGATTCTGTAGTGAGGGAGAGTGTCACCTCTCCTGATGAGGTGGAGAGGATCTTACAATAGAGGGATAAGATTTTAGAGTGCCTTTTCATTAGAAGGTTTGTAAGGAGATTCACTTTATCCCCCGTATTAATTTGTAATTATGTGGTGCTGTTTCGAAAAGTAAGTCTATTAAGAGAAATTGGTATTCAAAGAGGCTAAGTCCACTTTTCTGTACAAAATTTGTCATTTTAGAATTTTTAGAACCATTTTGGTTTTCACTTAACAACTTGGTAAGTTTTAAACTATTACAATGTTGTTTAGGATTATCTCTTAGGTAAATAATGGCAAAACAAAAAAAGGAAGAACAAAAAAGCAAGTAAAACAGGAGACTCTGTTTTAGGTACCATATATATGTTAATTTATTTAATCCCAGCAACTACCATGTGAGATTGGGGTATTGTTATCTCTATTTTACTGGTGAGCAAACCAGGGCAGACAGGTTGAGCAACCTGCCTAAGGTCACTGACACACCTAGAGAACACAGAGCAGGAGCTCAAACCCAGGCTGTCTGCATGCTTCCACACCATGCAAGCTCTATTATATATGCTTGTCTCAAATGCAGTACGCCGCCACAGTTGTCTTGTCAGTAGTTTTTGTTTGTTTGTTTGTTTGTTTTTGAGATTTGTTCTATCCTTTATTATTCCTGATGTTGTCAGTTTAAAAATAGAAAATGAATGGCACAGAATCCACACTCCAGAAATTGACATCATAACCCACTGTGAACAAGAGCATGAGAAACGGTGACATTCTGAAAAACCACATCCTGTTTCTTTAATAAAGTATAGAGATGGGGCAAGTTGTCCTGGCTCGGATTCTACTTGGTAGCTTAAAGTCTCTAGAGATACGGAAAATGTGCTAGAATTTATAATGTCCTAGAGATATTTAAAGGGAATTTACATTAGTTTCTCGACTTACTATGTAAAATCTAGAGAAACTAATGTAAATTCCCTTTAAACATCTCTAGGACATTGTAAATTCTAGATTCCTGTCTAATAACAACACCTTGTAATGCACATCTTTACAAATAAATTTACCAATTTCCTTGGTAGCTATGAGAGAAGACTTTCCAATAGTGTAATAGTAATCACCTTAATCTGTGACAGGGAGTATGAGGATAGTTTTGAGAACTTACCAGTGGGGGAACATGAAAATGGAGAACTTTTTTTGTTTTTTTTTTGTTTTTTTAATCTTTCTGCTGAAGAATACCTCAAATGTAAAATAAAATGCCTCCCTTTGGAGGACTTCAAATGGCACCTAAAATGGAGAGAGGCTTAAAAGTGGGTTTTTGCAGAGAAGCAAAAATGGACATAATTTTGTGACCATTTACTTTCAATAATCTGCTGCCTCCTTGGTATTCTGAATTATTTAGAATCCTAAACAGCATTTAGTTTGCTCTTTAAAAAATGACTAATTAATTAATCAGAACATTCTAACCATTTCTAGTTTAAATGACTTAATTTTCTGTACCTTAATTGTTAGCCTATAGGAATTTCGTACACGGAGGCATTTCCAGTTTGGAAAGCCATTTGTCTTCTTTCTCCTAACTTGATGTCTTCATTTTTAGATGGAATTTACATTTTGGTATGTTGGTTTTTGATCCTTAAGTTTAAAAAAAATTTACCTAGGCCTTTTATAATCTTACACATTTTTAAAAAGTGAGTAATAAAGATTTTTTAACATTTGTCTTATAAAGTATTGCTTGCCTTTTTCTTAGGGATTTCTTGGAACTTTTTTTTTTTCTTTTAATCACAGTGTTGCTGCATGGATACAAACTTGTTATGCATCAGAGACCTGAAGTAGTTGAATGAAGCCTCTGCAGGCTTCATTCTGTAGACTCGAGCTTTGCAGGGGGAGAAAGTTAATCACTATCACTAGATAGTACGTTTTTTATATTTACAATTTCCCAACTGTATTATCAGTATTTGCTGTATACTTATACAGTTTTGGATTCAAGATTAGCCTAGAATTAATGAAAAGTTTGTCTAGTTCTAGGGTCCACGTTCTTAAAATTAACTAATATGCAACCTATTATGCACTTACTGTGAAATTTGATTTGCATATGCTTAAATTGAGCAGCAGCATCCCATAATGAAGAAGGACTTCAGCCCTCTTTTCTTATACTTACTTCCTTTGTGATCTCAGTGACTCGTTCATATGTAGATTATGACCAGGAAAAAAATAAAGAAGCTAAGAGTTAAAGGAAAC
This sequence comes from Theropithecus gelada, assembly GCF_003255815.1. Classification (NCBI taxonomy): domain Eukaryota; kingdom Metazoa; phylum Chordata; class Mammalia; order Primates; family Cercopithecidae; genus Theropithecus; species Theropithecus gelada. Next base: position 106,434,347 of record NC_037680.1, on the reverse strand, counting down.
CATCAGCTTTATTAGGATATCTTTTATTTTTTTAAACAAAAAACTGTGAGTTAATTTTGCTTGATACCATTTCTCCCCCATTTGTGTTTTTTAGACCAAAGAGAGTCTACAGTATGCATTAGAAACCCTGACTATGAATGGCTGCTCAGTTGAAGATCTAGGACTGGATTTCACTCTGCCAGGGTTTCCCAATATCGAACTGAAGAAAGGAGGGAAGGATATACCAGTCACTATCCACAATTTAGAGGAGTATCTAAGAGTATGTAATTGTGCGTCTTTGGGGGGTAGGCCAGTTGTGAAGACAGAGGACTTTGCCTGATTGTACCTTGCTTCTGGCTGCCCACGCTATGGCTTGAGACCTTCCGCATCCCCGGGACCAGTGCATGAAGGCTGCTTGACTCAAGAGCTCTTTGCTCTTAAGTGCACATATCAGATATTTCTTGTCTTATATAACCTTGAATTATTTCTCCTCATGCTTGAATGCTATCTAATTACACCACATTTTCCTAGTTTAAAAAATTAGTGAAAAGAGAGATCATTTGTGTTCTTACTAAATTGCGTTTTTGCATTTCCATCAAGGCAGCTACCTTGACAGAGTTTACTCCAGGCATGTGCAGTGCACACTTTTATGTTTGGTGACACCTTTCAAATTACTGACTTATGGGTGAGGTGCAATGGCTCACACCTGTAATCCAGCACTTTGGGAGGCAGAGGCAGGAGGAGGATTAGTAGAGGCCAGAAGTTCAAGACCAGCCTGGGCAACAAAGTGGGGGCCTCATCTCTACCAAAAAATGCAAAAATTAGCTGGGTGTGGTGACACGAGCCTGTAGTCCCAGCCACTTGGGAGGCTGAGGTGGGAGGGCGCTTGAGCCCTGGAGTTCAAAGTTACAGTGAGTCAAGGTTGCACCACTGCACGCCAGCCTGGGCGACAGAGCGAGACCCTTTCTCTTAAAAATACATATATATATATGTAGACAGGTTGGGTTCTAAGAACTTCACAGGATTTAGAACATTTTACATTAAAAATTAAAAACCTGGCCGGGCGCAGTGGCTCATGCCTGTAATCCCAGCACTTTGGAAGGCCGAGGTGGGCGGATTACGAGGTCAGGAGATCAAGACCATCCTGGCTAACACAGTGAAACCCCATCTCTACTAAAAATACAAAAAATGAGCCGGGTGTGGTGGCAGGCGCCTGTAGTCCCAGCTACTTGGGAGGCTGAGGCAGGAGAATGGCATGAACCCAGGAGGCGGAGCTTGCAGTGAGTGAAGATCACACCACTGCACTCCAACCTGGGCGACAGAGCAAGACTCCATCTCAAAAAAAGAAAAAAAAAAAGTTAAAAACCCTTAATAGTGGCTAATTGTGATTCTTCAAACATTACCTTTAATTCTCAATAATATTTTATCCTCTTTGGAAATGCTCATTTGATTCCCATCTAGTGAGGCAATATATAACTCTATGGCATAGGTTTCACATAAATAGATTTTTAAAACGCACTAAATATATATATGGCTGGACACAGTGGCTCATGCCTGTAATCCCAGCACTTTGGGTGGCCTAGGTGGGCAGATCACGAGGTCAGGAGTTCAAGACCAGCCTGGCCAACATAGTGAAACCCCATCTCTACTAAAAATACAAAAATTAGCCAGGTGTGGTGGTGCACACCTGTAGTCCCAGCTACTGAGGAGGCGGAGGCAGGAGAATCGCTTGAACCCAGGAGGTGGAGGTTCCAGTGAGCCACTCTTGCGCCACTACACTCCAGTTTGGGCAACAGAGTGAGACTTCGTCTCAAAAAAAAAAAAAAAAAAAGCATGTATATATTAATTTGTGATGCTTGACTATATTTGCTAAATTCAGGAAAAGTAATTTTATATTGAACACAAATTGTATTTTAAATTACAACTATATATAGATCCTTATTACCAATGTTTGACAAATTTGTTTTGGTTTATTCCTGACATTGGGTGGAAAGGGCATTGGATTTAGGTCAGAATGGCCACCTACCCCTTGAACTGACCTTTCCACTAACTTGCTGTGGGACTTTAGATGGAGCCTCTGAAAAATTTCATCTCCAGTTTCTTCATCAGCTTTAAAAGAGAGAGAGAGATTATAGGTTAAATAATAACTGGCCGGGCGCAGTGGCTCATGCCTGTAATCTCAGCACTTTGGGAGGCTGAGGCGGGTGGATCACGAGGTCAGGAGTTCAAGACCAGCCTGACAAACATGGTGAAACCCCGTCTCTACTAAAAATACAAAAATTAGCCAGGCATGGTGGTGCACACCTGTAGTCCCATCTACTCGGGAGGCTGAGGCAGGAGAATTGCTTGAACCGGGGAGGCGGAGGTTGCAGTGAGCTGAGATCATGCCACTGCACTCCAGCCTGGGCGACAAAGCGAGACTCTGTCTCAAAAGAAATAATAATAACAACCAAAATCCCCTGTTACTTAACAGTTGTGTGATTCATAAGTAATTCCTTTTTAATAGTCAGTGGGACTGTCTTCTCATCGTGTTTCTTCTGACTTTGTGAAAGCTATTCTTCCATCTTCCTAGCAAATAATGAGTTAACATTTAGATTGTTGGACCAGTAAGAGTTGCTTTTTCTTACCCTCCAATTGTGTGTGACTTCATTTCCAGGCTTTGCCTACTTCTAATAGGAAGCACACACTGCAGACAGGTTGGGTCTAAGAACTTCCCAGGATTTACAACTAAACATTTTACATTAAAAATTAAAAACCCTTCATAGTGGGTAATTGTGATTCTTCAAACATTACCTTTAATTCATTTTATCCTCTTGGGAAGTTCTCATTTGATTCCCATCTAGTGAGGTAATATAACTCTATGGCATGGGTTTAACATAAGTAGATTTTTTAAACATACTAAATATAAATGCACATGGCATTTTTTTACGTTTTGTTATTGGTAAGAGCCCCACATTAGATGTCAACCTGAGGTTTTACTCATGTAGTTTTCTAGCAGATATTTTAAAGACTTAATAACTTGTTTATTCTTTATTAAGTGATCCAGAAGGGTGTTTCACTGTACTTTGCCACATATTAAATAATAAAGAGATTTGAAATTTTGTCACAGTTCTTTGAAAACTTTCTTTTTGCAGCTGGTTATATTCTGGGCACTAAATGAAGGCGTTGCTAGGCAATTTGATTCGTTCAGAGATGGATTTGAATCAGTCTTCCCACTCAGTCATCTTCAGTACTTCTACCCGGAGGAAGTGAGTAGCTTATGTCTAAAAAATGGTCATACCTATAATTTTAGTGGAATGTTTCTGTGCTGCCTAGTCAAAGACCGTATTGTTGCACAAAAACAACAAAATGGGTGTTTGATAGCATGTGATGGTTTGGGAAAGACAAGGAAAGAAAGAATTCCTGAGCAAGTAAGAATGTTAAGTAGGTGTCCTCTCTTAGATTGGAGGAGCGGGTTCCACGCGTGACAGAGTAAGCATAGCATCTTTGTCAGCCTAGACCCTCAGTGCCATTCAGTGGAGAATGGGGACTTGTGTGGTGTGTGGCATGTTCTGCATGTTTCTGTACTGCTGTGGAAGCCAAGAGACATGGAGGGGCCTTTACTTTATTCCTTAATGAAACTTCGATTCGATGAGACATTGTTTCACAAAGTTAGTCCTTGAAGTTTTAAGAAACTATTACAAATTATCTAATTGCCAAATACAGAGAATACTTCTGAGAATGGAAGAAATGGATTTATGTGCTTGGTTTTCTCTAGCCATCTGTATTAGTCGGTTTTCATGCTGCTGATGAAGACGTACCCGAGATTGGGCAATTTACAAAAGAAAGAAATTTATTAGACTTAGAGTTCCACGTGGCTGGGGAGGCCTCACAATCGTGGTGGAAGGTGAAAGGCACATCTTACGTGGCAGCAGACAGGACAAGTGCTTGTGTGGGGAAACTCCCTTTTAAAACCATCAGATCTCATGAGACATATTCACTATTATGAGAATAGCCTGGGAAAGACCCGCCCCCCATGATTCAGTTACCTCCCACCGGGTCATTCCCACAGCAGGTGGGAATTGTGGGAGTTACCAGTCAAGATGAGATTTGGGGTATGGGCACAGCCAAACCATATTACCATCTTTATCTGAAGTGCCAAATCTCAAAAGAAGTGCTCACTGGTCGTGAGATACAGAAAGGCTCTAGAATGTGTCCAGTTTCCCTCCGTTTTGAAATCTTTTTATTTACTGTTTGAATACTAGTTTTAGAGTATACGTCCACTACTGACTGAATCTGTAAATTTTTGATTAACTTAATATCTTAATCTCAGTTATATTTGTGTCTACTTTGATTTACTACTTTTTTTAAGCATGTAGTGTGCCTGATACTTGTAGGCACTGCTTGTCACCTGGAATAGAGTCATGGTCCTCACCACTTGCTGTATAACCTTATCCAAGTTACTGTATCTGATAGGACTGTTTATCTGTAAAATTGGAATAACCCCTGTCAGAGTAATGGAAATTAAATAGGCTGGGCACAATTGGGAGATGGAGGTGGGAAGATCACTTGAGCTCAGAAATTTAAGATTAGCCTGGGCAACATAGTGAGACCTCGTCTAAAATAAAAATAAAAATTATTAGCTGGGCATGGTGGTATGCACCTGTAGTCTCAGCTACTTGGAAGGCTGAGGTTGGAGGATCACTTGAGCCCAGGAGATCATGACAGTAGTGAGCTGTGATTAGGCCACTATACTCCAGCCTGGGCAACAGAGCAAGGCTTTGTCTTTAAACATATAGGAGCAAACAGTGAGCAGTATATAATAGATATTAAATTTCATTGGCCTCAAATTGGATTTTCTCGAAGTATGCAGTCTTCTACAAATCAGCAGTTAACCAGAGGAAAGGCATGGTTTTAATTTGAAACCAATGTTAGATTTTCTAAGGACATGAAAGCATATATTGCTTTCTAATATGCACTCTATAATATCTAGGTTGGTCCCCATACAACCAACCATATGGCGTAGACATGCCTCTCTACGAAGTGTAAAGACCTACCCATTTGCTGTGTCCTAGTTCAGCTTGCTTATCCCACTTCTTTCTCCAGCTCAATGTTCTCTCCCTTGGCATCTGTTACTGTATACTTTTGTGTTTCTGAAAGCCAGGATTTATAAAATCTCCCTGATTAGAAGCAGATTATCCATTTAAAGCACCTAAAGTAATGAGACGAAAGGAAAACTGAAATCAAGGGTCATCAGGTATTTTTGGTTTGAGAGGAAGGGTTTCTCCAGAACCAAGTCCCTACAGATGGGCAGGGTGCTTAATAGTGTACAGCTAAAAAGGAAGTGGAATCTCTAAATTTTTTTTTAGAAAGAGGTCCCAAGCAGAAAGTTTTAGTACTGAGACTGATACTCTTGTGTGGTACACATAGACCTTTATTTTCACTCAGGTAAGCAAATGTTTCTTTCCTAATTCTCTTTACCCTTATTTGAACTCACAGCTGGATCAGCTCCTTTGTGGCAGTAAAGCAGACACTTGGGATGCAAAGACACTGATGGAATGCTGCAGGCCTGATCACGGTTACACTCATGACAGGTAAGTACTGGGCTCTGCCGGGTTTTCTATTCATTCTGAAGAATGTGGAGAGGGGGGTGTGTGTGTATGCACACATGCACACGTGTAAACAACAAAAATTGGAGTGGTTCATTTTAAAATGTGTCTGCGTATTAATGGATGCTTGCTTCTGTTTTGGCCTTACTTCTCTCAAGATAGGAAATTAAGACCCAAGGGTTTCTTTCTCAAGTATTTCTGTGAAAATACTAGGGGTTGGGGAAGACAGATTTAATCCTGTTCCCCATTATTACACATAGTGAAGCAGAAATATCTGTACAGTACCAGATCAGGTCTTACTTATTACAACTGTAATCATTCCATTTGAATTCTAGTCATAACAGAAACAAATTTGATTGAGTACATTGTAATGGAAATACATGTGTAATTTAAAAGTGCTAATCTATCTGATTTTGACGTCATGTGATGCAATGCAATGTGATTAAAACTCTAACCTGATGAAATAATTGTGGTATATTTATTTCTGTTATAGTCGGGCTGTGAAGTTTTTGTTTGAGATTCTCAGTAGTTTTGATAATGAGCAGCAGAGGTTATTTCTCCAGTTTGTGACTGGTAGCCCAAGATTGCCTGTTGGAGGTGGGTACGATGTTGATGTTTAGCATTTATTCTACCTATGGGTGGGTTTGTGAGTGTGAAACTTCAGGACCATCAGCAAGAGATTCTTTATCTCACTTGCAGTGCCTCTTAGTTATTCCAATATCATTAGAGTACGTTGAGACCACTAGCAGGGAAATTCGTGGGGTTTGTCTTAAATTGAAGTGGGATTACTAATACATGTGTGATGCTGGTTAGATAAAATTCCAGGCCATTTGTACATTCTAAACTCTTAGTTGACTTAGATGAGAATGGATTCTAAAATCTGGTTTTTCAGATTGAATCCTAATATAAGTTAAATTGGTATTCTATTGTTTTTGATTTGTTTTGTTTTTTGAGACAGGATCTCACTCTGTCGCCCAGGCTGGAGTGCAGTGGCATGATCTTGGCTCACTGCAACCTCTGCCTCCTGGGCTCAAGCGAGATCCTCCTGCCTCAGCCTCCTGTCTAGCTGGGACTACAGGCACAACACAGCACCATGCCTGGCTAATTTTTGTGTTTTTGTTGAGATAGGGTTTCTCCATGTTGCCCAGGCTGGTCTGAAACTCTCAAGCGATTGACTCAGCTCGGCCTCCCAGAGTGCTGAGATTACAGCCATGAACCACTGTGGGTATTCCATTTTAAAAATCAGAAGGCATAAAGAACTGTTGCCTCCATGTTACATAGCGGTTTTTTAAATGATAAAGCAGGTTCCTTGCACTTACTGTATATTGAATGTGTAATTGCCAAGCAAGAAAGAATGCCTTGTGTATAATATTGTACAGCAGAGCGGTGGAATGTTTTCTGATAGTTGACGTTTTTTAAAAACTTAAGTTCCTTGTCTTTCTTTTTCTCTTAATCAGGATTCCGGAGTTTGAATCCACCTTTGACAATTGTCCGAAAGACATTTGAATCAACAGAAAACCCAGATGACTTCTTGCCCTCTGTAATGACTTGTGTGAACTATCTGAAGTTGCCGGACTATTCAAGCATTGAGATAATGCGTGAAAAACTGTTGATAGCAGCAAGAGAAGGGCAGCAGTCGTTCCATCTTTCCTGATCACAACAAGAAATGCAGTGTCTGCCTGTTACAGCAAAAGAAACAAATCATGATTTCTTTTCTAATGTATCACCTGAGTCAAGGAAACATGTTACGCCTTCTTGTTGTAGGAAAAACGGCTTGCAGATTATAAAGAGACATTTGGTTGATATTCATTAATGGCCCCATGGACTTAAAGTGATCAGGCCCTAAAACGTTGTTGTGATGAGGTTTCTTTAGCAAGTTCTTGTTTAAATTATCATTTATTTGATGAGTGAAGTTTTTAACATGCTTTGCTGTGTGAAATTTAAAAAAGGGATGTTTTTCCAGGCTGGAACAATAAATGTCGCTGTGCAGTTTAATTCTGGGCTGTGTGTATCCATCTAGCCAAGTCTGCAGTTCTGTTTCCTCCAAAGACAACTCTTGTACATAAGTACAGAAATTTAAGCTCACATGTATTTGACAAATATAGTTTAGTAGACTAGCTCTATGTGCTTTTCACTTTCCTCTCATTTTCTCTCCCTGATTCATTATTGTCTGTGCAGCTCACAGTTGTTTTTGTATACAACTCACAGTTCTCCAATTTTCATTACCCATGGGCTCGCGACCCACTGGTTCATTGTCCCATGTTCTGTCCAGTTCAGATCTAATTTAAAATTCGTTGGATGGAAATATATTGAATATAATTCAGCTTTTGTAACTAGGTAGACTTTTCTTATAGTTTAGTTTGAATATAGTTTAGGGTATTACTGGCTTTTTGCCAGGTGACACACTAGGACTGTTTCCATGGCAATTCCAGCAGCAACGGCCTCTGGAGTGAGACAGGGAGAGCTCATTTGTTTCTTTTATGAAGGTGAAGAAGTCTACAGCTTGGGCTGGCCGGTATTTATTATTCTGTGGCCAGAGCATTTTAAATTAATGTAAAATTTTTAAACAGACTAAGCAGTTTTCCTTCACTGTTGGAGTAAAAAAAAAAAAAAAAAAAATTTTCCCTTTGTTTTTGTTTTACGTTTTCGTTCATAGTCTTCTTTATTCCACGCTCCTCTTCCCCTTCTCCCAGTGCTGACTTGGGACAAAACAGTTCAGCCTTTGTCTCGACGCAGATAAAAGCACCTGTAAGCAATGCTGTCCAGTCGTTTTATGTGCTGATTTCTCAAATCTGCAATAATCCATCAGGTTAATGTTTTTACCTGAAAATAAAGAAAGTTTGCTTCACCTTTTTGTTTATAGTTTTGTGCTGTATGCATAACTTTCAATTGTATAGATGTATTTCAATGCAAGGAAATCAGCGTGTCTCCATGATTCGCGTCATGGCTGATTTTGCTATTCAAACAATTTATAATAACAACTTGAAGAACCTAAAATGTGAAGAGAAAATGGGAGGAGATTCCCTCCTAAGGTCCAAAATTAAGCCTGTGGCATAAATTTGAAGGAATTTTCCATAATTCATCTCCTTTAAAATAAGAGATGAGCTAGTTTTTTGTTTTTTGGGTTTTTTTTATTGAACTTTGAGAAATCAATTTTCTTTGACTGTTCTGTAAGTCTTATTTCATTGACATAGGCCCTTTTCCCTATCCCACCACCCAAAAGAAACTCAGTGGCTTGTTTGACATAGATTGCTGTGTCAATTTACACTTATATGGCCTTATATGGAAACATCCCCTCCTGAGAGTTCACTTGGGTAGTGACCCCATTAAGTGGAAGGGAACTGTCAGAGGAGTTGGGGGCAGAGGAGTCTCTGCCTGTCTCTGCAGAGACTGACGAGTGAATGGCTTTTCCCTGAAATCCAAGAACGGAATTGTTCCTGCAGTTTCACCACTAACAGCACAGTTGCTGAGCAGCTTCATCAAGTGAAGTTAAAGACTGAAACCATTTGTTTTCAGCTGTTCTGATACTTTCCTGCAAACTAAGCACAAGGATTTTTGTGTGAACATAGCATTTTGTTCCTGATTTTTTAAGGGTTCTGTTAAAATTTAGACATGTGTAAACAAAATAATGTTTCATCTGTACTTGACGTTTTATCCATGTTGTGGCCCTGGCAAATTTGGCCTCATCGATTCCAGCTTCTAATAAGTATATATGATGATTTTGACTCAAACTCTAAAGTCTTGAGTGTTTCAGAGTCTGTAGTTAATCTGTTTAAAAGCCTCAGCCTTTAGCTTATTCCTCCTCCACCAATACACGGGACCTTTGGCTAATTTGGGGCAAGAAAACTCTTAAAGCAATCTCTCTTGGCAGAGGCCTTATTGCATCAGAGGGAAAAAGTATATACTTCATTTGCTATAACTCCAGTTATGCCTTAAATTTATTTGCTTGGTAATCCTATCAACAAACACTAATTTCTTAGTATACTTTAAACACTTAGTTGGATAGCAGCTGAGATTTTGTTGTCCTTTAGTTCTTGCTGAGATGGAGTCAGTCAGATGTTAGTCATAGCTAACACCGAATTTGCATTGTCATTTAGACAGTTACTGATTTGATCTGCTTTATACACGAGAACTTCTTTTTAACTATTCTACTTTAAGAAGGAAGAGGTAGCTAAATGTAATCCCCTCTTCCTATGCCCCCAGAAGACTGAACTGTAAGTTCTAGGTAGGCTAATTGGGAGTGGACATGGAGTTTTAGATGCCTTAGCCAAACCCAGCAGAAACCTTTCACACAGCCACTCATTATAAGAAATGCAGATTTTTCTCTTCTCATGCTTGTCTCTGGTTCCCTGCATTTGTAGTGACAGAACTTTCTTTCACTAGCAGGATATAAATAAAGTAATTATGCTTGGAGTCCCTCTTTACTGGGTTTGAGTTAGGTACATAACATGGAAAGGAGTGGTGCTTTCAAATGAATGTGACCACTCCCTATTGTGGAGTGACTTCCCTAGGGCATCCTATACATCCTAACACAGAAGGCCAAGGGACAGAGCACCAACTTCGGTATCCAAGAAATTAGATCCAAAACTTGATTTTCCACACTGAGGACTGTCGCGAGTAAGTTGTAAGTTTGCTGTCTTCCTTCTGGCTTAGCAGGTGCTGCGGCTGTACTCTGGACTCCCGTCAGTGAGCGTGCTCAGGAAATGGGAGTGGAGTCTATTCCAAAAAAAAAATGTGATGAAGTTTTTCATACAAGTGCATTCATATGCCAAATCCTTTTTGGAGGGTTCTGGATGCTATTGTTCATTTCTCTACTAGCAAAATGATCAAGCCTTCATTTATTTTAGGCTTTGTTTTTTGATCCATTTTGTTTTCCCTGCTGTAATGAGAACATTGTTCAGACATGTCGTGTTCTGTATTTATGATTCTCTGCGAAATGCTTTTGTATGAGTCCTAGGTTTGACATTGCGGTCGTTGACATACACGGTAAAGGAAAACGTAGTGACAGATCACTGAAGACGCTTCCTTTGTGACCTCAAAAAAACCCAGACAAAATAGCATTTATAAATAGAGAAAACAGGATTAGCTGTTTTCCGAGAACTTCAAGTTAACAATTCTTATGCAAGGAAAAGTTCTTAACGCTAAAGACTTGTTCCGCATAAAGGAGACATTCTTTAATAATGGAAGAGGTGGTTTTATTTTTACTACAAGCCGACTCATATTTCCAAACCTATAACCAATTGCTGATCTCCTGTGTAAAGCATTTTTTTCTTTTTATCTGAAACAGTGATTTATATGAACTGTTGGAATAATGGAACCTCAAACTACAGATGTGTATGTAAAATTGCATAAATGCACTGACTTCCTTCTCCCTGACTATATTTTTAATAAACAGCATTATCCTACATGGTCAGTTTTATTAAATTATACACAACTAGAGGGTTCTTCTAAGAAGTGGTATGTGCTTGCATGGGTGACTTTTGGAAAGCTTCCTATTTTGGTGAGTAATGCAGTGAGGGAACTTAGCTTTTTTTGGAGGCAGATAGTGGAGAACACTGTAGAAGACAAATACATTCAAAAAGGTGGCCCGGCTACCTGCTTACTGGTGGAGCATTTGTGTTAAGGTATCCCTATGCGCTGGCAAAATAGTGCCCTTGGCATTGAAAATGTGCACAGACAATAGAGCCTACTGGTTGGAATGCTATGAAGTCATTGTGCTTGTCTTTCATGACTGGCTCTTCTGCCCTTAGCAAATGTCCAGTCTATTTCACTGAAACAGAAAAAGCAAAATAGAATTGATTTGGGAAAGTGAAAGACGGATTTTTGTTAGAAGAGTGATGACAGAACTTAGTTTTATTTTTAAGGGTATGTGTACCGTTACACAGCTCACATACGTATAGGCACACATACACGCACACATACATTGTTTTGATACAACTGCCTGAGGGAAAAACACGTTTCCTTTGGTGAATCTCTTGGTCTGTAAAATTTCTAAATCAGAGATGAAAGGCACTACTAAATACAAGCTCACCACAAGACAGGCATCAAAGTTTATAACCAATCTGATGTCTAGATAACCAGTTCTGTGTTTGGAGCTGGGTAGCATTGCACTTTTGGTTGATGTGATTGTATGAATTAGTGTTGGCATGTTAATGGGTATATGAAGTTTTCCATCTTCATGGCAGTTGTTGGGGCACTGTTCTGGTAGAAAGCACAATGTCTTCAAACTCTTGAGGCGAATGCATACAAAAGCAGGAGACATTTTGGGAGGGGAGAGATTCAGCCATTGGAGAACAATTCTCCTAACTCATATGCTTACTGAAGCCCGTGTCATTCCTTCCTCTTTTTTTGAGCCAGGTTAGTAACCTCAAGATTAGTTGGTTTCCTGTGTTGCTTCTCCTCTCACTTTATATGAGAAGGGCAGGAAGAAGGGTCATGCTGATGCCTGGAATAACACTGTCCTTCCTATGCAAGAAATTGCAAGGAACCAGGTCCCAGAACTGCCCTATAACCAGCTCAAATGTCCCATTGTGGCTTTGAGGCCCAGGCACACATGCTGGATTCTTGCACTCTCATTGGGAATTGAGGTTTCAGGAATTGACTTTGGTATCTTCCATGTGGCTATGATACATCAAAATGTTAATTAGGGACACTATTAACAATTTATTATCAAGATTGTACTAAGGAATATTAGGGCAGAAGACACAAGTGCAGATTGCAAGGGGTCTAAACACTGGTTAATGTTAACGTGGGCAATTGTAGAGTTATACGGGGCAGCCGCTGTTAGTTGAAATGATCATCTGTAAAGTTAACAGTAATGTAAAGAAAACCCAATGGGCTCAGCTTGCAGTTTCTTGATGGAATTTGGACATTTGTTAAAACTCATTCATCCTAGTCAGTCCTATTCCCAAAGTGTGTTCCAAAGTCACTTAGAATAGAACATGCAGCCCTTGGCATCCAGGCAGAGTCCCTGGCATCATGGTAACTCGTATAGACCTGTGTCAAGGGCTTTGTGAAAACAAACTTGGTGGAGCAGAAAGAGCCCCAGACAGAGTCAGAAGGCCTGATGGAGTCCTGGCTCCACACTTCCCCGCTAAGGGAAGCTAACCCCACTGGACCTTACTCTCTATGTTTTTGTGAAGCCAGTCTCTAGCTTTATGTTTTAATGGTAATATTCTTAAAATCTTCTATGATTCTTTAAAATGTCTCCCAGGATTTCTTGGCATAGGCATTTTGGTTGATGCAATTCTTCCTGGTAGAGGGTTATAGCAAAGCCCTTAGCTTCTAAATGTCAATAGCACCTTCTAATCATTATGACAACTCAAAATGCCCCCTAATGCTCCCAGATAGTCCAAATATCAACGTGTTATCTACTGAGTGAAAACAGTAATTGTGTGTTGCAGCTTTTGGAAAGCATTTAGATTTTATATTCAGCCAATAATTATAGTTAGTAACAAATTATAGTTAGTAACAAAATTAATTATAGTTAGTAACAAAAAAAAACCTTTGCAGAATGTATAAGTAGGCACAAGAGAGGGATAAGAAGAGAAATGTAAAAGTGACGATTTTAGTCAGAAAAAGCCACAATCCTGTCCTGTCCTTCTCCTCACACACAGGACATCCCTCTCCCCCAGCTTCCTTCGGTTAGGAGGACATTGTCTTACCACTCTGGCCTCCTACATAAATGAGAACTTCTGCTTGTTTAAACTGGAACTAATTTTAAAAGGACTTTAAATTCAGAAAAATGTCATTGTAGTTGCCCCTTTGATCAATAAAAACAGGCTTAATAACTAAATTCATTGAGAAAAGCTTAATAGTTCTAATGAGAATGTAAGTATTCAAGTCAGGTTCTTCAGCTTTCTAGAACTAAATTTTTTAAATGTCGGTCTTTAATTATTATAGGCTAAGAGACTAGGCGAAGTAAGTTTTCTTTCCTCCAAGGACAATTTTGTGTTGTAATAGATTTATTTGCTCCCATTTTTCTGATACCATTCTGAATGGATGGCGAGAATATGAAATCCATTTCCTCCCAGAGCATTCAATGGTGTTTTGATGTTTAGAAAGAAAAAGCTGCAAGTTCTGTGGTCTTCCTCTCCAACATACCATCTTCCCTCCCCACTTAACACCCATGGGAGTGGGCAGGAGTGGTGTTTCAGTCCAATTTCTGGCATTATGACAGAATACCAAAGAATGGGTAATTTATAAATAAAGATGAATTCGGATCACAGTTCTGGAGGCTGGGAAGTCCAGGAGCATGGCACTGGCATCTGGTGAAGTCATCCCATGGTGGAAGGCATCACATGGCAAGCAAGCATGCAAGACAGAGGAAAAAGGGGCCAAACACGCAAAAACTAACCCACTCTCAATGTAATGGCATTAATTTATTCATGAGGGTGGAGCCCTTATGACCCAATCGCCTCCAAAAGGCCTCACCTCTTTACATCACCACAATGGCAACCAAGTTTCCAACACATGAACTTTTGGAGGATTCATTCAAACTATGACAGATAGGATGAGGAATCTCTTTAGCCACTGATCAACTTGACATTCATCGTGAAATGGATGAATTAAGAAAGAGATGCTTTTTGTTAATTATTGTTTTCCTTTTACATGGAGATTTTTGTTTGGATCTCATGGTCAACTAAGTGTACTACAAATATTTTAGTGTACTGTGTTCAGTCTTCCCATTTTATCCTCTGCAGCAGATGCCATGGTATCAGGTTGTTTTTCTTAAATCTCGCGCCTGGCATACTGCCTGGCATAGACTCACATAGTCACTGAAGGGATGAATGAGCATTTCTGTACTGTTGCGTTCTTTCCTCTTTGTCGGTCAGGTTGTTTGCATAATCCGTGCTCTTTTACTTTAGGACTTTAGAATCCAGGTAGAAAGGAAAATGAAACTGAAACAACTATGTATACAGTTAAGTATTATGTGGATTTGGAAAAATCCAGAGGAAAGCTGGGGGTAATGAACAGAATTACACTGAGTATGAAAACCTACCTCCTAACATCACCAGCACCACCAAGAGCAGTCTAAACTAGGCCTGTAATCATAGGTGACACTTTGTTCTTCGCCAAAATGTCCTGTTGACATGGTGCTAGTTTTTGGTAAATAGTTCACTTGGGCAATGTAGATAAAACTAAAGTCAGATGTTGTTCCAGAAGTAAACTCAAATTCATGACAAAGTTAGGATGTGCTTGGAGTTAGTAGGCATATTAGCACAGGTCAAAGTTAAAAATGTAATAAAAATAATGAATGAAAAAAAGACCTCAATGTTTCTATCACCACAGAAAATGTTTCAGGAGAAGGAAAAGTCCATTTTAAAAACAAACTAATGTTCCATCAGTTGGAAGATTATGAGTAGAGAATGTGATACTTTTTTTTTTCCAAAATCCATTTAGAACAGAGCCCAGGAAAGATGAGCAACTTTTTACATTGCCAATACTTTCACAGGCTCCGGCTCTAATTTAAATTATGTTTTTAGGTTATGATGATTTTACAAAAAAAAAAAACCTCAGTAGTACTGCTTGTTTCAATTCTGAATTTTGTATATATTGGTAAAATACTGTGACATTTCAATACTAAACCCTTTCCTGCTACTTATAAAGTTTTCTGTGAAGGTTTCTATTTTACTCCTATGTTGTGTTTTAGAAAGATGACTGGGCTCTGAATTCAGACAACTGAGGCTCTCATTTGAATTTGACCTTGGGTAAGTCATGTAACTTTCACTGGGTATTTTTTTATCTGTAAAATTATGGAAGCAGACCGATTAAATCCCCTTTGGGCTCTAAAATTCTAAGTTTCTAGCCTCTATTGCAGTTCTTAGAATATCTTTTTCAAATCAACTCGATTGAAGAGTGTACATTAGATCCTATTCTAATCAAGTTGAACAAAATAAAGTAATTGTTAACTACACAGTTTGAATGCTAAAATAAAAGTGCGGGTTTCTTTTGAAATATATATTGAGTTGCACACTTGTGTCACTATTAATACCAGGTATTAAAATGACTCAGGAAATAAATGTTATTTTTGTTTTATCTCTTGATCTTTTAAATCCATCTTAATGTTAAGTACTAGTGGGTTTTCTTGGTTTCCACCAACTTGTTCAATGACCCTTTGTCAAGTTAGGACGTGAGACTAGGTAGGACTGGGATGTTAGTAACCACTGCCATTGGTCAGATTCTTTATACCCCAAAACTTAAAAGTGTGCAGATTCTTGGAGCTAAGGACATTAGAAAGGCAATACAGCCATCCATTTAAATAATAATACAGTTGACGTATTTCAACTAAAATTACATAATTTGTTATGCTAACAATAGAGTGAGACATATAACCTTGAGTAATCCTAATGCTGGAAAGATACTTCAGGTACTGCTTATCAGACCCCTTCATACCTAGCTGAGGAAATAATAACGCAGAGAGGTTGAGACCTTCCCAAGATCACCCAGGTTTCCACCTGGATGTAGAATGTAGGTTTTCTGATTTCCAGCCTGTGGCATTTCCATAAAACCAGAGATTTTCTTCCATGATTCCCGTGAGTTGAGAGTCTCAATGTTTATCTTTTATAAAGTCTAAAAGATTCGTCTTTGAAGAGATGGGTCCAGAGAATTGCCTCTTCCCATACTTCCCAGAAGAGATCACCCACCATATTTGTTCAGGCAGCAAGAAAACCAGGTGGGAACTTCACAGCCTAACAATGAGCTCATCATGTGGTGACAGGAGTGATTTTTTAACTTAGCATATGTATTAGCTTCCGGGCACTGCTTACCGATTATGAGTAGAGAATTATGATACACTGAATGCAAATCACCATGAACGGGTGGTTTGCACATAACAGAAACACATTGTCTCACAGTTCTGGAGGCCAGAAGTACAGCATCAGTATCACCTGGCCCAAGTCAAGGTGTTGGCAGAGCCACATTTCCTATGAAGGCTCTAAGAGCGAATCCTCGAGAGGAGAAACCATACCTTGCCTTTTCCAGCTCCTGTGACTCCAGGCATTCCTTGGCTTATGGCTCCTTGATTCCAATCTCTAGCTCCGTGGTCACACTGCCCCGTTCTCTTCTGTGTGGTCTCTCTCTTCTAAGGATACGTGTGATTGCATTTAAAGCCCATCCAGATAATTCAGGATAAGTTCATCCTCTCAAGATCCTTAACTTTTGCCACATAGGTAATATTTCCTCCTTCACCATAACCCATGTCATTCACGGGTTCTAGATACATCCTTCAGGAAGTCACCATTGAACCCACAATGCTATGTTAAAGGTTCACAGGGATGAGAGTCACAAGCTGCTGATGCTATTTGCTCATGACTCCTCTCTTCCGTCTTCTCCTAAGGATGTTATTTTTAAGGTCTACCATGTATGAAATCCCACTCTTGCCAAAACTGGGTCCTGAGGGCCTGAAGGTTAAGTGACACAACGATATTATGAAACAAGCACACGTTTGGAGTTGGAGTGATGGCCAAATTGTGGCTGAGCAAGTTACTTAAGCTTCCTGAGTCTACCTCTTCTGTATAATATTGAGAGGCTATTATCTACTCCCAGGACTGTTGGGAAGATTAAATGAAAAAACAAAGTCTTTTTTAATGGATCTTAGTAGGCATTCGTGAATGCTAGTGCTCTTGTCTTCTCCACAAACCATGTGAATTCAAATGGTTGTCCTTGAATGGTTTAATTTTTCACACTCTCCTGCAAAGTTATTTTCCTAATTGGAATAAGAGGTGTGTGTGTGTGTGTATGTATATGTGTATATATACATGACAACTGTGCTTTTAAAGTTTGCAGCCTTTGGCTTCCAATTTGGAATTTAGAGTATTTTTGTGGCTCAGCTCTACTAAATGTGAACCGAACTCTTGGAACCTCCCCTGCCCCCACCTTTTCCTTAAAGACAATGTGAAAATTCACTGGAGTTCTCCTTAAATGGAAAAATGAAACCGCTCTGCAGCCCAGTGAGGTGAGTGGGCGTGAGCGCCCAGGACCCCCAATAGGTAGGAGAGTTACTTTCTCTAGGTTGCCTCTGAATGACTCTTTGGGTTCCCCTTTTCTCTGAGATCTCTGGGTGTTGCTCACACACATTTTTTATTAACTCTTCCCCAAAAGTCATGTACTGATAAAAGGCCGAAATGTGACCTGAAGCAGAGGTGGGGTAGGAAGGCGACACGAGGGAAGGGGTCAAGGTGGGAGCAGGTAGGAATCTAGCAAACGGCCCAGCCGAGTGGAGTGGCACTGCGAACCCATGGGATAGTGGGTGCCCCCCGCGCGCCCACTCACTCTGTGGCATTGAGCAAATAGCCTCAGCTCGGAGCTGTCCGTTCCTGTATGTCACAGGGCTATGGTGAGGGTAGCATCACCTACGGAGTGCCTGCTGTGGCCCCCAGTGCGAGGTTGTTACTGTCAACTCTGCCTCACGCTAGTAAATGTGCTGTCATCCCTGGTCCAGCCCCAGAGGTGGCTGGAGTCCCCCAACCTTCACTCTGCTGCTCCCATGCACAGACTTCAGGGAGCTGCTGGGGCCAAGTATGAGACCAGGAGGGGACGTCCCAGCCTGCCCTCAGTTCTGTGGCATTCAAGGGTCCCAGGCCATGAAGCAAAGCCAAGGAGAGGAGGTGGGTGACACACTGTGATTCCCATGCCAAAGGAAAGATGTAAGAGCTTCCCCAGTGTCCGAAGAAACAGGACATAATGCAGAACTATTAAGCCAAGCTTTTGGCTTCCACCCAGCCCTCCATCCCTGCTGTCTGTGCCCATTCCTTCCCTAGCCATTCAGCAAGAGCGAGAGATTTCGGTGAGTCTCGGTAGGAAGACCACGGCATCAGATGCAGTCAGAACGCCTGGCTTCGGATTTCTAAGTAGATTATCTACTACAGTAGCAATCATAATTTTGGCTTTTTATTGCAAAAAAAAGCAAATGGGCTTTTTGGCAGAGAAAATGGGTGTATGTGGAGTGGGGGGTGAGGAATATAGCTTGTGTCTGTGTTTTTTTTCTTCTTTCTTGAGACGGAGTCTCACTGTGACGCCCAGGCTGGAGTGCAGTGGCACAATTTCAGCTCAGTGCAACCTACACCTCCCAGGTTCAAGCAATTCTCCTGCCTCAGCCTCCTGAGCAGCTGGGAATTGCCCAGCTAATTTTTGTATTTTTAGTAGAGATAGGGTTTCACCATGTTGACCAAGCTGGTCTTGGACTCCTGACCTCCAGTGATCCGCCCACCTCGGCCTCCCAAAGTGGTGGGATTACAGGCATGAGCCACTGCGCCCAGCCCAGCTTGTGGCTCACTAGGGAGAAAGAGCAAGAAATCGTGAGGGTGAAATTGTGATGAGTCCCCAGGGAGTCACTTGGTACCCACAGCCCAGACAGTGGGTAATATCCCAGGAGGATAGAAAAGGATGGCTTGTCGGTCTTGCTGGGTTTGGTGACCTTTGGAAGCCAAACCTAGGAAAAACTGAGAATCAGGTACCTCCTTTAGTGCCTGGTTCTCAGCTTTCCATGGAAACCACAGAAATCTTTCAAATGTGCATTTTTCCACCTTTTTTTTTTTTTTTTTTTGAGGAGTCTTGCTCTGTCGTCCAAGCTGGAGTGTAGTGGCGCATTCCCCGCTCACTGCAACCTCCGCCTCCCAGGTTCAAGCAATTCTCCTGCCTCAGTCTCCTGAGTAGCTGGGATTACAGGCATCCACCACCATGCCGGGCTAATTTTTGTATTTTTAGTGGAGACGGGATTTCACCCTGTTGGCCAGGCTGGTCTCAAACTTCTGACCTCAAGTAACCCACTTGCCTCGGCCTCCCAAAGTGTTAGAACTTAGTCATCATGTCTTCCCATTATTAAAATGCCAGATGGTGTAAAATGCCAGATGCCACCGTGCCCGGCCCATTTTTTCACTTTGTCAGACTAACGAAGCAGTTTAATAAATGCAGCTTAATTTGGGGTTCCTTTTGGTGAATGAGTTTGTTTCCTGCTCATCCTCACTGATGATGGGATGAACGGAACAGGAGCTGTAGAGATGGCCTTTGCCTTCGATGATCACCATTTCTGCTTTGAACACAATCATCTGATGTTCTGTAGACAAAATTTGCCGTAAAACGTTTGTTCTGTAATTTTCTATCGTCCCGCTCCATGGGCTTCCAATCAACTTTTTCCCTGTTAGTCAACAACTACAACAACAAAACCACTTCCTGCCCAGGCCTGGTGGCTCACGCCTGTAGTCCCAGCACTTTGGGAGGCCGAGGTGGGCAGATCACTTGAGGTCAGGAGTTTGAGAGCAGGCCGGCCCACACGGCAAAACCCTGTCTCTACTAAAAATACAAAAATTAGCCGGGTATCATGGCACACACCTGTAATCCCAGCTACTTGGGAGGCTGAGACAGGAGAATGGCTTGAACCTGGGAGGCGGAGGTTGCAATGAGCTGAGATTATGCCACTGCACTCTAGCCGGGGTTGCAGAGCAAGACTCTGTCTCTAAAAAACAAAAATGAAAACACTTTCTCTTCTCTCTCCTAGGCTGGGGTTGCAGGGCCAGCTCAGCGATCTCCCATGACCATTTACTGGGAGGGTAGGTGTAATCGTTAGGCATTGCTGTGTAACAGCAAAGTCTGAAACAACAAACATTATTATCTTCCTCATTCCAATGGTCAGGAATCAGAAAGTGCCTTAACCAGACTGTCAGGTTCAAAGCCTCTCATAAGTCCACAGGGGTTGTAGTTTTTGGAAGCTGGAGGATCCACTTCCAAGCTATTCATGACTATTGGCAGGAGGCCTCAGTTCCTCGGTGACTATTGGTTGGAGACTTCAGCTCCTTGCCACATGCCTCTTTCTCCATGGGCTGCTGGAGTGTCATGACACAATGGCTTGCCTCCCCAAGAGTAAGCAATCTGAGAGAGAGAGAAAGAGAGAAAGAGAGAGAGAGAGAGAGAGAACACACAAGATAGAAGCTACAGTCTTATAACCTAATCACGGAAGTGGCATTCCATCACTTGTGTTATATTCTCTTGGTCCCAGAGACTTGGTCCCTGGCACAGGATAGGAGGGGACTACATGAGGATGCTGCAAATACCTGGAGGTGCAGGACCCCTGGCGGCTGTATGGGAACCACAAAGACACGAGCCGAGCTGAGACGAAGGTGTCTGTTTTCGACTCCAACATGCCTCAAACCCAGCAGAGAGAAGTTAGAAATGCAATTGAGCGCCCAGCCTGATTTTTCTCCCTCTTGGCCTCTCTCTCTCTCTCTCTCTCTCTGTGTGTGTGTGTATGTGTATATATATATATACATACACATACACAGAGTCTTGCTCTGTCACACAGGCTGGAGTGCAGTGGCACGATCTTGGCTCACTGCAACCTCTGCCTCCTGGGTTCAAGCGATCCTCCCACTTCAGCCTCCCAAGTAGCTTGGATTACAGGTGTGCACCACCATGCCCAGCTAATTTTTGTATTTTTAAATAGAGTCAGGTTTTCACCACGTTAGCCAGGCTGGTCTCGAACTCCTGGCCTCAAGTGATCCATCCGCCCCGGCCTCCAAAAGTGCTGGGATTATAGGCGTGAGCCACCGCGCCCATTGGTCAATATTTTTTGAGCCCCAGTTGTACCTGAAAGAAAATGATCTTTAAATGATTTTTATTTCTCGTCTTGTCTTATTACAAAAAAGTTTTGCTGTGGGAAATATTGAAAAAATAAAAAGAAGAAAAATTTAAATTCCACAAATGCAGCGCCTAGAAATAGCCTTAATTGAAAATGTAAAAAATGAATTAGAATATAGAATAGAAAAATATCAGAGTATATTGGAGGTAATATGGGTAAGTATTACTTTGTGGAACTTTTATTTCAGTTACAAATACATGTATATATTTGCTTCCATAGAGTTGAGCTAAAAATACAAATAAAATATATGTGTATGTATAATTAATTAGTTACAGTGTCAACTGTATTTCTGACTATAGGTTGTGGTAAAATCCACTTTTGGCCAGGCATGGTGGCTCACACCTTTAATCCCAGCACTTTGGGAGACTGAGGCAGGCGGATCACCTGAAGTCAAGAGTTTGAGACCAGCCTGGCCAACATAGTGAAACTCCGTCTCTACTAAAAATACAAAAATTAGCCTGGCATGGTGGCGGGTGCCTGTAATCCCAGCTATGCACGAGGCTGAGGCAGGAGACTTGCCTAAGCTCAGGAGGCAGAGGTTGCAGTGAGCCAAGATGGGGCCACTGCACTTCAGCCCGAGCAACAGAGCAAGGCTCCATCTCAGAAATAAAATAATCCCACCCCCACCCCCTTTTTTTTTTATGAAACAGAGTCTTGCTCTGTTGCCAGGCTGGAGTGCAGTGGCGTGATCTCAGCTCACTGCAACCTCTGCCTCCCAGCTTCAAGCGAGTCTCCTGCCTCAGCCTCCTGAGTAGCTGGGCCTACAGGCACCCGCCACCATGCACAGCTAATTTTTGTATTTTTAGTAGAGATGGGGTTTCACCATGTTGTCCAGGATGGTCTCAATCTCTTGACCTCATGATCCACTCACCTCGCCCCCTCAAAGTGCTGGGATTACAGGCATGAGCCACCGACCTGGGCCTAAAACCCCCTTTTGATCATACTTGAGTTTATGCTAATGAAGTAATTCAGGATGAGGTCCCTAGATAGCTTCAGGATGGGACTGGTCAACAGGACGACACAGCGGTTAGTTAGAGGGCTGGAACTTTCAACCTTGCCCACCAACCTCCAGGAAAGGGAGGTAGGGCTAGAGCTTGGGCTCTGTGAAGGCTTTTGAACAAGATTTGGTGGGTTTTCAGGTTGGTGAACACATCCAAATGCTGGAAGGTGCGGTCCATCGAGGGCACTGCAGGTTCCCCCACTCCATCTCCATGCCTTGCTCAATGCTTCTCTTCCATCTGCCACTTCCTCAGTAATAAACATAAGTGGAGCGTTTCCCTGAGTTCTGTGAATGATTCTAGCAAATTATCAAACCCATCATCCAAGGGTCATGGCTATTTAGTGATATGTAATCCATCTTTTTGAGTGTAAGAAATAATATGGCAAATGTAATTATACCATCTGGCATTTTAATAATGGGAAGATATTATGACTAAGTATTTTGTTCCAGTGCAGTTAACAGTATTTCTCAATGAAGAGGAGCATTAGCTAGCAAAGAAAGAGCGTAATTCCTTTATTAGGGCAACTTCTGCTTACAACTAAAAGTATCTGATGTAGCTGGTTGTCTGCCTAAGTCCTAATTCTCTTTCATTCTTTTCTTTTCTTTCTCTTTTTAAATATTTATTTATTTATTTATTTATTTATTTATTTATTTATGTATTTATGTATTTTTGAGACAGAGTTTCACTCTGTAAACCAGCTGGAGTGCAGTGGTGCAATCTTGGCTCACTGCAACCTCCGCCTCCCAGGTTCAAGCGATTCTCCTGGCTCAGCCTCCTGAGTAGCTGGGACTACAGATGCACACCACCATGCCCGCCTAATTTTTATATTTTTAGTAGAGATGGGGTTACACCATGTTGCCCAGGGTGGTCTTGAGCTCCTGACCTCAAGTGATCCACCTGCCTTAACTTTCCAAAGTGCTGGCATGACAGGCATGAGCCACCGCGCCCAGCCCTCTTTCATTCTATAGACATTAACATCAACTAAGAAAAATGATTGCATCGTACTTTGCTGTGAGAAATGATCACAATTAATAGTTGTGATTACACAAATGCTTTCTACTCGCCTGGTTCTGTCCTAAACTCAGTGGCTACCTGGGACTTAAATCCAGGACTTACTCCAGGGAGGAGAACCTGACTCACTAAACCACACTGTCCTTCATTCCCCACCAGTGGTGATGCTGGGGAGACCGGGGGCCTCCCCGCTTTACATATTGCAAGGTGCTTAGCTTGTATAATGGCATCTGGTTATTACACAGACCTGGTAAGTAGCTTTTTAAAAATTCCTATTTCATAAATAAGGAGACCAAGGTTTGAAGATTTATTCAATTTCCCCAAGTTCTTCAGCTCGTTAGTAGCAGGAGCAAAAGTGCTATCAGGCATCCTGAAGTTAAAAGGTAACAGTATGTATTGGGTACTCTCTCTCTCTCTCTCTTGCTCTGTGTGTGTGTGTGTGTGTGTGTGTGTGTGTGTCCATGTGTGTGTGAGAGAGAGAGAGAGAGAGAACAATAAGGAGAAAATGAACCCGTTTGCCATTTGCAGCACAGAATAAGAAGTAGTGGGCCCTTCTCTCTGAACAATGCTGACATATTGCCAAGTTCACCATCAGAGCCATTGCAGTTTTTCAGCTGACTTTTCTTCCCCCCAAAACTTGGCATTGTCTAAGTTTGAAAATGAATAGGTTCTATATTTTTCCTCCTAGAAAAAAAAAAGAGAAAGAAATAGCCTTCATTTAGGGGATCACTGTAAATTGAGAAATTGAAAATAACGTTTTAAGCTATTTAGAAATAATTTTTTTTCCATTTAGAAAAAGAGGATGAGCCACTTCTCAATTCCTTCATCCAGGGCTCCATCGAACCAAAGGCTGTGGGTCTTAGGCCTTGTCTGATGCCTGCTAACGGGACCCAGCTGGTAGCCCAGGCAAGTGAGAGGACGATGTGATCTCTGATCCTCCCTCTGTTCAAGTAGATTAAGCTTGGCCATGTTTGCAGACCTTGAACAGATGCAGGTGGTGCCCCGAGAGATAATGACACAGGATAGATATATCACTTCCACTGCCTGTGGGAGGTGTTTAATATTTTACAAGCGTATTTAAATATTCAGAGGCATTTCTTTTCTCCCCGTGCAGGTGACAAAATGGTCTGTGAATCACTTGCGGTTTTAAAAAAGCAGGTATTCAGTTAAAGGGTTACCTCTGGAGTTTCAGATTCATGTCATTAGCTGGCTGACTAGGTCTTATTCTCTTTCTGGGTAATGCGAACTTTGA
Organism: Theropithecus gelada; assembly: GCF_003255815.1. Taxonomy (NCBI): domain Eukaryota; kingdom Metazoa; phylum Chordata; class Mammalia; order Primates; family Cercopithecidae; genus Theropithecus; species Theropithecus gelada. Next base: position 106,409,882 of record NC_037680.1, on the reverse strand, counting down.
GTATGCGTGTAAGTATTTTCAGACAGAATTGCATTTTAGCCTGGTTTACGTATTCTTTTCGAGTATTTCTACGATGGAAAGGGTGGCTGTTATCTCTGCGTTGGTTTAATTGCTAACCGGATGAAGGAAGGCTGTGGAACAAGCCTTTATTTGGTAACTCATCTGAATCCTGTCATTTGGAGAGCTCACAAAGATCTTAGCAATCACCTGATCCAGATTTCTCATGTTACAGATGAAGAAAGAGGTCAAGAAAGGTGCAGACACTTGCTTGTGTAATGGCTCCTGAGTGGCAGAGCCATGGCTAGAACCCATGACTCAGAGCCCTGGCTTTCCAGACTACGTCGGGACACCTGCGAAGCCTGGTGATAGAGGGAACGTGAGAGTCTATCCCCTATCCCCGCCCGCCCCCCTACCCCCGTATCCGATACCAAATCTCTTTCCCAGTATCTTCAACCAGGATCCTGCTCTCGACCCACCCACCCTGTTCCCCATTCTTCAAGCCGTTCTTTCAAAGTTCAAATTATTAAGTGGTTCTTCCCATTTTCACGATAACTTTTCCTGGAAGAGCACATTATATTTATTCTCCCTATCTGACTTTGTGAATCTAGTGACAGAAACAGTATTTTTGTCATTGCAAAAATGGATGATTTATACAAAATGAATATTTCTAGGGAGTATTTCTCTCTACTCGCTCTCATTTTTCCTGAGTTTATTATTGTTATTTCATGAAAATTTTTCTTAAGGTACACTCAAGGGAATAGCAAACACTGGTTTCTTATCTAAATGGCCTTTAGTTAATATTGAGACTAAATTATACCCCAAGGAGGAGGGTATTTCTAGGTAGAAAGCTCATCTATATATGGCATTGAAATTGGCCTCCTTCCCCCTGGTGATTTTAATTCCAGTTTGGTCTTTTGTAAGCATTCTAGGTGATATCTAATCCTGTTTTTCCAAGCTAGCCCTTGAAACATTTGGAGTACGCTCTCATTTCTCCTTCTGACTTTCCCATCCTGATTTCTTTCTTTCTTTTCTTTCTTTCTTTCTCTTTCTTTCTTTCTTTCTTTCTTTCTTTCTTTCTTTCTTTCTTTCTTTCTTTCTTTCTCTTTCTTTCTTTCTTTCTCTTCTTTCTTTCCTTTCTTTCTTTCTCTTTCTTTCTTTCTTTCTTTCTTTCTTTCTTTCTTTCTTTTTCTTTCTTTCTTTCTTTCTCTCTCTCTCTCTCTCTCTCTCTCTCTCTTTCTTTCTTTCTTTCCTTTCCTTTTCTTTTTCATTTTCCTTTCTTTTTTGAGACAGAGTCTTGCTCTGTTGCCCGGGCTGGAGTGCCGTGGCACGATCTTGGCCTCCCGGGTTCAAGTGATTCTCCTGCCTCAGCTTCCTAAGTAGCTGGGATTACAGCCACTTGCCACCATGTCAGGCTAATTTTTGTATCTTTAGTAGAGACAGGATTTCACCATGTTGGTCAGTCTGGTCTCAAACACCTGACCTCGTGATCCACCCCCGCCTCGGCCTCCGAAAATGCTGGGATTATAGGCCTGAGCCACCACACCTGGCCAATATTTTTCTTCCTAAGGGCACCTCATGAATTCCCTTGAATACCCAGTGGCCTTCCCGTCATATCCCTTTGATACAATGCCAAGGTTCCTCCTTGCTTTCCCTCAAATACCTGATATCTTGTCACTGATTTATATGTCCCCTCTTCTGATGATAGTACTTACACCAAAAGAATCATCCTGTGGGGTCTGGCTGACACATACCAGTGTGAGATGCTCTCTGGTTACAGACACTTAACCTGCGTCCTCGGAGCCGGAGATTGCGTTCACTTTCTTGGCCACCTCTTCATACCATTAGTTAATGTTGAGCCTGCAGTTGATATCACCTCTCAATCTACTTCTTCCAGCCCAATGTTTCCATCTGGCTGTGACCCATTTTATTTTATTATTTTATTTTTGAGAAAGAATCTGTCACCCAGGTTGGAGTGCAGTGGCACAATCTCAGCTCCCTGCAACCTCTGCCTCCCGGGTTCAAGTGATTCTCATGCCTCAGCCTTCCAAGTAGCTGGGACTACAGGCATCTGCCACCACGCCCAGCTAATTTTTGTATTTTAGTACAGCCAGGGTTTCACCATGTTGGCCAGGCTGGTCTCGAACTCCTGACCTCAACTGATCCACCCGCTGTGGCCTCCCAAAATACTGGGATTACAGGCGTAAGCCACCATGCCCGGACGTGTGATCCACTTTAGACCTCATTCCTGGGCATCTTCAAAGTTTACAACGTAGAATAATAAGTAAAGATAATGACCGCATTTGTGGTAGGTACAGAGAAAAGTTTCTATTCTCTGTGGGAGGCAGAGCAGCAGGTAGGCCACAGAGCTCAAGCTGCAGAGGCAGATGTGTGGGCTCAGGCCTGGCGGGGCTGGGTACCAGCTGCATGGCCTTGGGGAAGTGACTTTGCTCACCTTTCCTCAGCTGAAGGCTGAGTATACTGAGAATGCAGTCCTCGCGATTAAATGACATCATTTAAATAAGCTGATTTAGGTAGGAACTGATGTAGACAAAACATACATCCCTGTAAAACATTTGATAAGGCCTCTGAAGATATCCTTGTAGGTAAGGGGAGAAATATTGTTTCTACCAACTCCCTCTCTCTTGAGATTGAAATATTTAACCAACATGAATTCATCTAAACACGCTAGAGGGTGGTTGAAACAGTCCTCATGGTAAGCACTCAGTGCATGCTAGCACTTACTGTTTTTAGTCATTTTTATACTATTTTTCCAATTTGCAGTATTTCTCCCTCACCTCCTCTTCCTCTCTCCTTTCATTCCCTCTACAACCTCCTCACCATAATGCTACTGTCATAGTCAGTTCCTGCGGTGCTATACGGAAATACCTGAGGCTGAGTGCGTGGCTAATGCCTGTAATTCCAACATTTTGGGAGGCTGAGGCAGGAGGATTGCTTGAGCTCGGGAGTTCAAGACAAGCCTGGGCAACATGGTGAAACCCCATCTCTACAAAAAAGTAAAACAAATTAGCCAGGTGTGGGGGCACACACTTATAGTCCCAGCTACTCGGGAGGCTGAGGTGGGAGGATCACTTGAGCCCAGGAGGTGAAGGCTGGCTGCAGGGAGCCATGTTCATGCCACTGCACTCCAGCCTGGGTGACAAAAAAAGAAAAAAAAGAAAAAAACAAACAGAAAAAAACCTGAGACTGGGTAACGTATAAACAAAAGAAGTTTAATTGGTTCACAGTTCTGCAGGGTGGGCAGGAAGCGGGCCCCTGGTCAGGGCCTCAGGAAGCTTCCAGTGCTGGCAGAAGTGGGGTCAGAAGTCTCACATGGCAAGAGAGGGAGAAAGAGAGGGAAGGCGGAAGCCCCAAACTTGTAAACAACCAGATCTAACTGTGAACTAACTGAGGAAGAGCCCACTCTTCACCAAGGGGAGGGTGCTAAACCTTTCATGTGGGACCTGCCTCCATGGCCCAGTCACCTCCCAGCAGGCTCCACCTCCAGCATCAGGGATCGCATTTCAACAAGAGGTTTGGAGGGCACAGACATCCAAATTAGGCCAGCTCTTCTGATGATAGTACTTACACCAAAAGAAAGGTTCTGTGGGGTCTGGCTGACATACTGGTGTGAGATGCCCTCTGGTTATAGACACTTTACCTGCGTCCTCGGAGTCGGAGACTGCGTTCACTTTCCTCGCCACCTCTTCATATCGTTAGTTAATGTTGAGCCTGGGGCTGATGTCACCTCTCAGTCTATTTTTTCCAGCCCAATGTTTCCATCTGTCTGTGACCTATTTTATTTTATTTTATTTTATTTTTGAGAAAGAGTCTGTCGCCCGGGCTGGAGTGCAGTGGCGCGATCTCGGCTCACTGCAACCTCTGCTTCCCCAGTTCAAGCGATTCTCCTGCCTCAGCCTCCCACGCAGCTGGGATTACAGATGCGTGCCACCACGGCCAGCTAATTTTTGTATTTTTAGTAGAGACGAGGTTTCACCATGTTGGTCAGGCTGGTCTCAAACTCCTGACCCCAGGTGATCCTTCCACCTTGGCCTCCCAAAGTGCTGAAATTACAGGCGTGAGCCACTGCGCCTGGCCTTCTCCTGTACCTATTCTTTCTCCAAGTCATGTTGGGCTTCAAAACTTAGGTACGATTGCATTTTGGGGTCTGACATGACTTAACATTGTCTATATTAAATAGATGTTGTTGAATGTGGCCCACTGTTTAAATGGATCAAAATCTTTTGAAATCCTGAGTTGGTCATGACACACATTTTTCTTTTTTTTTTTTTTTTTTTTTTTTTTTTTTTTTTTTTTTTTTTTTTTTGAGACGGGGTCTCGCGCTGTGTCACCCAGGCTGGAGTGCAGTGGCGCGATCTCGGCTCACTGCAAGCTCCGCCTCCCAGGTTCACGCCATTCTCCTGCCTCAGCCTCCGAGTAGCTGGGACTACAGGCGCCCGCCACCACGCCCGGCTAGTTTTTTGTATTTTTTTAGTAGAGACGGGGTTTCACCATGTTAGCCAGGATGGTCTCGATCTCCTGACCTCGTGATCCACCCGCCTCGGCCTCCCAAAGTGCTGGGATTACAGGCTTGAGCCACCGCGCCCGGCCTGACACACATTTTTCTATTATCTGTCCTGATTTTATGTCTCTCACACATTGTGTCAATGTGAGAGGGATGCCCGTGGGAATGGGAGCCACCACAGGACAGGATGCACTTAGAGCCGTCTCCTCCTCAACAGCACCACCTCCTGGGGATTAGGATACTTAACTCATTAGGACTCCAACCAAATGCACCATATACATCGGCTTGTATTTCTCCATTTCATCTACAAAGATCTGGCAAACTTTTTGCAGAAATTCTTTTAGGAATCCCATCCAAAAGGAAATGAAGTCAAGCGAAGACCAGATTTGTTCACGGCAGGCCTATGTTGGCTTCCAGGGATCAATGCGTTCTTTTTTGAAAACTGAGACATCAGCCCAGAGTTAGCATCCGTCTACCTGTGGTAGACGCCTCCTCTGGAAGCTGAATCTGTGGGTACCAGTGTATCCGGATTCTGGCATTTCTTTCACTCTGTCACTTGTTCATGAAATCAACGATAGTGTGGTAACCTCACCTGCATTTTTCTGCCAGTTCCTGGGTTGTAGTTATCTAGACTGGACACCCAAACTCCCAAACTTCTTCTTCTCTTTCTTTTTTTTTTTTTTTTTTTTTTTTTGAGACAGAGTCTTGCTGTGTTGCCCAGATTACAGAGCAGTGGTGCAACCTTGGCTCACTGCAGCCTTTGTGTCCTGGGTTCAAGTGATTCTCCTGCCTCTGCCTCCCCAGTAGCTGGGATTACAGGCACGCACCACCACACCTGGCTAATTTTTTGTATTTTTAATAGAGACGGGGTTTCACCATGTTGCCCAGGTTGGTCTTGAACTCATTAGCTCAAGCCATCTGCCCTCCTCAGCCTCCCAAAGTGCTGCGATTACAGGCGTGAGCCACTGTGCCCGGTCACGCCCAAGCTTCTTTAAGTGAACCAGATGAGCGTGCCCTGCCATTTCACCTTTCCTAGGTGCTCTTGTGTGCTCTGATGAGATTCCGTCTGTCGCATTGGCCTGTATTGATCTGTCTATGTCTATTTTGCCCTTAGTCTGTGAGCAACTAAGCCCACCTTTCACAGTTTACTTATCTTTGTATTTCGTCGCTTCATGTAGCTCCTGGCATATAATGAATGCTCAAAAGGCACTAGTGAGCTGAAATCAGTAATAATGGCCAACATCCATGGAGGGCTTATTATGTGACAGGAATTGTGCTACATGCTTTTTATACACAACCGCATTTAATTCTCACAATAATACTATGAGGTAAATAATATTATCCTTATCTCACAGGTGAGGCAGTTGGGGTGTACAGAAGCTGGTTAATTGCCCAAAGTCACGCAGGGTGGCAGAACCAAGATCCAAATCCAGGTAATTTGGCCCTAGGCCCTGAGTAGGTGATCACGTTCATGAAATTCTGAGGGCAACAGGCTGTTAGTTCTTTCTGTTTTTCCTCTGACATAATGCTTTTTAAAAGTACTTTTTACCTACAAATTTTATAATTTGGATAAAACAGACCAATTCCTGGAAAGACACAAACTACCAAAATCCACACAAGGAGAAATAGGTGATCTGAATAGACTTAGATCTGTTAAAGAAATTGAATAAATAATGAATAAACATCCAAGAAAAAAAGAATTAGGCCCAGATGGTTTCACTGGTGAATTCTACCAAAAATTTACAGAAGAAATTATACCAACTCACCACAATCTCTTCCAGATAATAGGAGCAGAGGGAACACTTACTCATTCTTTGAGGCCAGCAATCGGCTAATACTAACATACCAAAATCAGAAAAAGACATTGCAAGAAAGGAAAGCTGTAGGTTAATATCCTAACGAACATATGTACAAAAAACCTCAACAAAACAGTAACGAATTGAGTTCAACAATGTATAAAAAGAATTATACACTGTGAACAAATGGGATTTATTTCAGATATGCAAGGCTGGCTCAACATTCAAAAATCAATTAATATAATACAGCACATCAATAGGCCAAAGAAGAAAAATCATATGATCATACCAACTGATGCAAAGCAAGCATTTAATAAACTTCAACACCCATTTATGATAAAACCAAAAAAGCTCTAAAAAACTAGGAATGAAGGAATGTTTCTCACTTCCTTTTATCTGTGTGTGGAGTTGGAGAGGACACTTGAGATCTATTTCAATTTAACAATACAATACAGTATTGTACAGTATTATTAACAATAGGCAGCATGCTGTGTATTAGATCCCCAACTGCGATCACTTTTTTTTTTTTTTTTTTTAGAGACTACAGGTGTGAACGAGCATGCTGGCTCATGCCTGTAATCCCAGTGCTTTGGGAGGCTGAGGCAGGCGGATCACTGGAGGTCAGGAGTTTGAGACCAGCCTGGCCAACATGGTGAAACCCTGTCTCTACTAAAAATACAAAAATTAGCCAGCTGTGATGGCACATGCTTTTAATCCCAGATATTTGGGGCTGGCCGAGGCATGAGAATTGCTTGAATCTGGGAGGTGAAGGTTGCAGCGAGCCGGGATCGTGCCACTGCATTCCAGGTTGGGCGACAGAGTGAGACTCTGTTTCAAAAAAAAAAAAAAAAAAAAAAAAAAGAGAGAGAGATTGACTACAGGTGTGGTGTATACCACCATACCTGGCTACTTTTTTAATGTTTTGTGGAGATGAAGTCTCACTATATTACCCAGGCTAGTCTTGAACTCCTGGCCTCAAGCAATCCTCCCACCTCAGTCTCCTAAAGTGTTGGGATTATAGGCATGAGCCACTGTACCTGGCTTTGGCCTCACTCTTACTGGAATGTTTGGCCAACTTCTGACATTTATTCTTGAGCATGAGAGCTATTTTTTCACTTCTTGGGAGAATGCACTTTTCTAACTAGTGATCTAAGCACAGTCTTAGGGCACTAAAGATGGGAGGCTGATGGAGTGAGTAAAGCTATCCTGGGTTCCGCTCCTAGCCTGCCTCTCACTTCCCACTACTGAATCTTTCTGAGCTTCGGCTTCCTCAGTCAAAAAGTAAGAGTGATACTACCTGTCTCACAGTTTAGTTAGGAGATTAAATTAGAGAAAATAATATAAATCCTAAGCCGTGTCTGGCACATGGTAGATAATGAAAGATCTCTTTCTGCCTTTCCTCTGCTCACTGGTGTTTTTGTCACTGTTGCCTTCACTTCTGCCTTGTCATTACTCAGTAGATGTAATTGCAGATTTAACACAATTACAAATAAAATTAAAATATCAGCATGATTATTTGTAAATCTAGGCAAGCTAATTCTAAAATGTATATGGAAAGGCAAATCAACTAGAATAGCCAAAAAGACTTGGAGAAAGAAAATGAAAGCTGGAGGAATCCCACTCTCTGACTTTAGGACTTACTATAAAGTTAGAGTAATCAAGACAGTGTAATATTAGCAAAGGGATTTATATTGGCATTAGATGAATGAAACAGGTAGAGAGTCTAGAAATAGACTCGCACATGTATGTTCAACCAATTTGTTGACAAAGATGCAAAGAATGGAGGAAATTCAGTGGAGGAAAGAGCCTTCTCAACAAATGGTACAGGAACAATTAGACATCCACAGGCCAAAAAAATGAACTTTGAACTAAACCTCCACCTTACATAAACATTAACTCAAAATGGAGCATAGAGCTACATGTAAAACATAAAACTATAAAACAAGGCTGGGACTAGGGTGAAAAAAAGGAATGTACCTGGGATGCAAAATTTAAGGAGGCACTCACTCTAGTTGTGCAAGTATGACCCTGAAAGTTGGAGGCCTTTTAAATTTTGTGCCCTCGGCACCTCCCTTATGTCACCCTAGTCCAGGTTTTGCTATGCAACTTTAAGAAGAAAACATAGAACTTCTTCATGGCCTGAGTTTAAACAAAGGGCTCTTAGCCATAACACAAAACCACAATTTATGAAAGAAAAATATCCATAAATTGGACTTCTCAAAATTAAGAACTTTTGTAAATGACACTGGTAAGAGGATTAAAAGACATTAACAAACTGGGAGAAAATAGTTGCAAATCACGTATTTGACAAAGGATTTGTATGTGTAATATACATATATCACATATATATGTAATACGTGCAATATACATATATCACATATATATGTAATACGTGCAATATACATATATCACATATATATGTAATATGTGCAATATACATATATCACATATATATGTAATATGTGTATATTCTGGTACATTGTATACAGAATATGTAAAGAGCTCTCAAAACAGAACAATACAAAAAAGAAACATTCTAATGAAAAAGTGGACAAAGGACTTGGCTATTTGCCAAAGAGTGCTATGGTCTGAAGGTGTCCCCTGAAATTCATATGTTGAAAGTTATTCACCAATGTGATAGTATTATGAGGCAGAGACTTTAGGAGGTCACTGAGTCATGGGAATGGGATTAGGGCCCTTATGAAAGGGATTGAGGGAGTGAGTTTGCCCCTTTCCGTCTTTTCTGCCATGTGAAGACACAGCATTCATTCATAAGACACCATCTTGGAAACAGAAAGCTGCCCTCATCAGACATCAAACCTGCTTCTTGATCTTGGACTTCTCATCCTCCCAGAACTATGAGAAATACATTTCTATTGTTTAAACACTACCCAGTCTCAGGTATTTTGTTATAGTAGCACAAATAGACCAAGACACACTGTATACAGATGGAAAATAAGTATATGGGAAGATGTTTAAAAGCATGAGCAATTAGGAAAATGCAAATTAAAACCATAATGAGGTATTATTATATACCAGTTGGAATACTAAAATAAAAAATACTGACAATACCAAGTGCTGATGAAAACGGGGAGCAACTGGAACTCTCCTACATGGCTAATGAGAATGGAAAATGGTACAGCCACTCTGAAAAACAGTTTGGAGATTTCATATAAAGTTAAACATACACTTACCACATGAGCCAGCAAACCCATTTCTACTTATTTACCTCAGAGAAATTAAAAGGTATGTTTACACAAAAACCTGTACACAAGTACTCATAGCAACTTGCTTCATAATTGTCAAAAACAGCAAACAACCTAAACGTCATTCCATGGATGAATGGATTTTAAAAAACCCTGTGGTACATTTACACAATGGAATACTCCTTATCTATCAAAAGGAATGAGCTGTTGATACATGCAACAACTTGGATGAATCTCAGAGGCATTATGCTGAATGAAAGTAGTCAACATTTTAAAGAGATTATATATTGCGGGCCAGACACGGTAGCTCACGCCTGTAATCCCAGCACTTTGGGAGGCCAAGGCGGGCAGATCATGAAGTCAAGAGATTGAGACCATCCTGGCCAACACGGTGAAACCCCATCTCTACTAAAAATACAAAAAATTATCTGAGCGTGGTGGCGTGCACCTGTATTCCCAGCTACTCAGGAGGCTGAGGCAGGAGAATTGCTTGAACCTGGGAGGCAGGGGTTGCAGTGAGCCAAGATCGTGCCACCGCACTCCAGCCTGGTGACAGAACAAGACTCCATCTCAAAAAAAATAAATAAATAAAGAGATTACATATTGTATGCTTCTTTTTGTATGACATTCTTGAAAAGACAAACTAAAAACCACAGGATCAGAGAATAGATTGGTGGTTGACATGGGTTTTGGGTGGGGAGAGGGTATGAGTACAGAAGGCTACCATGAGGAGGGTTTTTGCATTGCTTTTGTATTCTGATTATGGTGGTTACCTGAATCTGTGTGTGTGTTAACATTCATAGGCCTGTGCACCCAAAAAGTCAATTTTATTATTTGTTAATTTAAAAAATTATGCATGCAGAAACGTACACATAGCATTAGTATACAACTTGATGAATTTTTTCACACTGAACACATCCATGTAACCCACACTCAGATCAAAAAGGAGCATTATCAGAATATCAAAAATCTCCCTTGTGCCCTATTTCAGCCCTATTTCAACTACTATCCCCCTCAAGAGTAATCACTCTCTAGACTTCTAACAACATAGATTAGCTTTGTATGTTTTAGTACTTCACACATTTCACATATTATCAAACACTTAATCACCTTTACTAAGAAGAAATCTAGAACATATTATTACTGTACTAATGACACTTCAATTAAAAAACCCTAATGGGAGAGAGGATCTGGGGGGATAATGAGTAAGAATTCAAGGGCAATGGGATAGTTAATATTTGTCTTGCTGGGTGAAGAAAAGATTAGTATAAAGGTGGTCATTACTGCTATAGAGAGAATATTCTAGAGTCTGCCTTCATAGCCAGTGCCTGGGGTGGTCCTCAGCATTGCAGAGAATCATACAAATACTTGTTTACACTCAGTTCAGGGACATTTGGAATCATGCTCCTAGAGACTGTGTGTGAAAAATAGGTTGCTTGAGCTGAAGACTCATCAGCCATGGGCTCCTTAGTATGCAGAGCTGGAGACATATCCAGCCACTTGCCTCCCTTTTCTTCTCGTCCAGATTCCTCACTCTTATTCCAGCCACTCACCTCCCCATTCTTCTCATCCAGATTCCTCACTCTTATTCCAGCCACTCACCTCACTGTTCTTCTCATCCAGATTCCTCACTCTTATCTGCAACATGTGTTCCCTGGCTGCTTCCCAACTTTCTCTGTTATCCTTGAAGGTCCAGAGGGTCTCCTGTCTCCTTCTATCCCTGATCCAGTCATTTGCTTGGTAATCTTTCAGAGGATGAGAAAGCATCTCTTACAATGGCCCAAAGTGAAAGTGGCTGGAGATGAGCATGGAAGCGAATATGGGCAGAACAACATTATAGCTATCAAAGATGGAGTCTGTACCTTGCCTTTTGAAAACCTATAAATGCACAGTATAGGCCTTTATTTCATATTATCTGCGTCTCCCATCACTTGTCCAAGTGTGTTTGCAACACTTATACTCTGTGGAAACATAACACTCCAAACTCTTGGCTCGGAAATCAGCTATCAACACCCTGACACATTGCCTCTAAAGATGGTTATCTCATTTCATGGGCTCAGTTTCTCAGAGATAATACACGACAACTATTATTTCCATTCTGAGTTTTACCTTCCTTTTCTAGTTTATTAAGGTGAAAGATTAGGTTTTTTATTTGGGAGCCTCCTCCTCCTTCTCCTTCTGCTGCTTCTTCTTTTACAAGGTTTTACTCCGTCACCTAGGTTGGAGTGCGGGAATACAGTGAAATGATCATAGTTCACTGCAGCCTCAAACTCCTGGGCTCAAGTAATCCTACCACTTCAGCATCCTAAGTAGCTGGGACAACAGGTGCATGCCACTGGGCCTTACTAATTTTTCCTTTTTTTATTTTCACTTTGTTACCCAGGCTGGTCTCGAACTCCTAGCTTCAAGCAATCCTTCTGCTTCAGCCTCTCAAAGTGCTGGGATTACAGGCATGGGCCACCACACCCAGCCTTCTTTATAAATATGAGTGTTACAACTATGTATTTCCCTCTAAGCACTGCTTTCAGTACATCCCACAGGTTTTGCTATAATGTTTTTGTTTTTATTTATCTTATAGCATTTTCTAATTTCCCTTATATTTCATTTTTTGCCCTTTGATTATTTTGGAGTATGTTGTTTATTTACCACATATTTGTAAAGTTTCCCTTTTTTTCTGTTATTGATTTTAAATTTCATTCCATTGTGGGTATGGAACATACTTTGTTAGATTTTAATCCTTTTATTTTTATTTTTTGAGATAAGATCTTACTCTGACACCCAGGCTGTAGTACAGTGGCATGATCTCAGCTCGCTGCTACCTCAACCTCCCAGGCTCAAATGGTCTTCCTACCTCAATCTCCTGAGTAGATGGAACTACAGGCCTGCGCTGCCACGCCCAGCTAATTTTTCTATTTTTAGTATAGATGGGGTTTCACCATGTTGCCCAGGTTGGTCTCAAACTCCTGGGCTCAAGCAATCTGCCCACCTTGGCCTCCCAAAGTTCTGGGATTACAGGCATGAGCCACTATTTTAAGACTGGGTTTTCTGTTGTTGTTGGGTGGAGTGTTCTACAGATGATTGTTAGGACTAATTTGTTAATAGTATTGTTGAAGTCTTCTCTTGTTGATCTTCTGCTTAAGTTGTTTCGTTCAGTGTTGAAGTGGGTATTGAAGTCTGCAACTCTTACTCTTTAGTTGTCCTTTAAATTCTGTCAGTGTTGCTTCATGTATTTTGGAGCTTTGTTGTTAGGTGAATATATGTTTGTAACTGTTATATCTTCCTGATGAATTGACCATTTCATTATTATAAAATGTCTTTTGTCTCTAGTGACAACCCTGCTCTCTTTTGGTTACTATTTGTATGGTATATTTTCTTCCATCCTTTTACTTTGAACCTATTTGTGTCCTTGGAGGTAAAGTGTGTCTGTTATACGCAGCATATAGCAGACTGATGCTTTTATTTTAAATACATTCTTCCAACATTTGCCTTTTGATTGTTTATCATTTAAATTTAGTGTAATTACCAATTAGGTAGGATTTGCATCTGCCATTTTTCTATTAACTCCTCTATATCTTATTTTTCCTCTGTCTTTCTCTGTTACTGTTTTATTTTGTGTTACATAAGTATCTTCTAGTATATGATTTGAATTCTCTTTGTGTTCCTTTTACTATATATATTTTAAGCTATTTTCTTAGTGGTTGCTCTGGAATTACACTTAACATCTTAATTTAGAAATAATCTAATTTGAATTAATACCAATTTAATTGCAATAGCATGTAAAATTTTGCTCCAGTATAGCTCTGCTCCCTTCTATATGCTATTATTGTCATACAAATTACATCTTTATATATTATAAGATCATCAGCACAGCTCTATAATTGTTGTTTTAGGCAGTTATCTTTTAACTTACGTAAGAGAAGAAAAGAGTTACAAACAAAATGCATTTGCACCTTTATATTTACTCATGTAGTTATCCTTACCATTGCTCTTTATTTCTTTATATGGAGTTGAGTTACTGTCTAGTGTTCTTTCATTCATTCCAAGGACTCCTTTTAGTATTTGTTATAGAGCAATTTTGCTAGCAATGAAGTCTCTCACTTTTTTCTAGAAATGTCTTAGTCTCTCTTTTGTGTTTGAAGAATAGTTAGCTGGATATAAACTTCTTAGCTGACAGTCTTTCTTTCAGCACTTTGAATGTCATCCACTGCTCTGACCTACATTGTTTCTGTTGTGAAGTCAGCTGCTAATCTTATTGAGGAACTCTTGTATATAATGCGCATAATGACTCAATTTTCTTTTGCTACTTTCAAAAGTCTCTTTTTTGTTTGGCTTTGGAAAGTATAATGATGATGTGCCTACGTGTGGATCTCTGTTTGTACCCTGTCTAGAGTTTGTTATGTTTTTTGGATGTGCAGATTAATATTTTTTACAGAATTTGAGAAGTTTTCAGCCCAAATGTTTCTTCAAATATTCTATGTTCCCCCTTCTCTTTCTCCTCTCCTCTTTGACTCTCATTATGCATTTGTTGGTATTCTTGATGGTGTCTCAAAGATCTCTGAGGCTTCATTCATTTTTCTTCATTCTGTTTTTTTCTTTTCCTCAGACCCGTATACTCCAAATTGACAAATTTTTACGTTAACTAATTATTTCTTCTGCCTGCTCAAATCTGCTGTTGAGTCCGTCTAGTGAATGTTTTAATTTCAGTTACTGTAATTTTGAACTCCAGAAATTCTCTTTGTCTTTTTTCATAACTTATATCACTTTACTGATATTCTCTGCTGTTGTTTAATTACCACATGTTTGTAAGGTTTCCCATTTGTTTTTGTTGTTGATTTTTAATTTTATTCCATTGTGGGCATACATACTTTGTTAAATTTTAATCCTTTTAAATTTATTGTGGTTTGCCTTAAGACTGGGTGTTCTGCTGTTGGGTAGAATGTTCTATAGATGCTTGTTAGGCCTAATTTGTTAATAGTATTGTTGAGTCTTTTCTTGTTGACCTTCTGCTTAAGTTATTTTATTCATTATTGAAGGAGGAGACATTTTTCTTAGGTTTTCTTTTAATTTTTGATACATGGTTTATTTCAATAACTTGAACATATTTATTACAGTTCTTTTTTCCTTTAGAGACAGAGTCTCACTATCTTTCCCAGGCCAGTCTCAAACTTTTGAGCTCAAGCATTCATCTTACCTTAGCCTGGCAAGTAGCTGGGACTACATGCACACGCCACTGCACCCTGTTATAGCTCTTTAAAAATATTTAGTAAATCCAGTGTCGAGATCCTATTGACTGCTCCCTCCACCTTTATCCCCACCACAGGTATAAACCATACTTTTCTATGTTGTGTACTTTTTCTGTTGAGAATTGGATATTTTCAATAACATAATGAGCAATTCTAGAAATAAGTTCTCCTCCTTCTTTAGAGTTTGTAGTTGGTGCTGTTAGTTGTTGTTTTTTAAATGGCTTTTCTGTATCAATTCTGTAAACTCTATATTCTTTTTCCCTTTACTGATACATAATATTTTACGTATTTTCAGGGTGCACATGAGTGCTTTTTACATGCATAAAATGTGTAATAAGCCAGGGTATTTGGGGTATTTATTATTTCTATGTGTTGGTAACATTTCAAGTCACATATTCTAACAACTATAAAATATATAGTATATTTTTACTAACTATAGTCACCCTAGTCTGCCATCTGACATTGGAATCTATTTCTTCTTCTTCTTCTTTTATTTTAGAACCTATTTCTTCTATCTAACTGTAAGTTTGTACCCATTCAACAATCTCTTCATTTCCCCCTCCAGCCCTCACACCCTTCCCAGCCTTTGGTATCTATCCTTCTAGTCTCTATCTCCATGTGATCAGTTCTTTTAGCTCCCACATATAAGTGAGAACATGTGGAATTTGTCTTCTGTGCCTGGGTTATTTCACTTAATATAATGACCTCCAGTTTGATCCATTTTGCTACAAATGACTACATTCATTTTTTAGTGACTGAATTGCAGTGCATTGTGTATATTACACCACATTTTCTTTATCCAGTAATCTGTTGATGGACACTTAGTCTGATTCTATATCTTTGCTTTTGTGAATAGTGCAGTAATAAACATATGAGTGCAGGCATCACTTGTATATACTGATTTCTTTTCTTTAGGATAGATACCCAGTAGTGGAATTGCTGAGATGTATGGTAGTTCCAGTTTTAGTTTTTTGAGAAATCTCCATTTTCTATAGTGGTTGTACTAACCTACATTTCCACCAGCAAATTATAAGAGCTCCTTTTTCCCACGCCCTTCCTAGTATGTCATTTTTTGTCTTTTTAATAATAACTATTCTAACTGGGGTAAGTTTATATCTCATTGTGGTTTTGCTTTGCATTTTCCTTATGATTAGTGATGATGAATATCTTTTCAAATACCTGTTGGCCATTTGTATGTCTTCTTTTGAGTATTGGCTATTCATGTCTTTAGTCAAGTTTTTAATGGATTTTTTTTTGTTTGAGTTATTTGAGTTCTTGTACATTCTGGATGTTGGTTTCTCATTGGGTGAATAGTTTGCAAATATTTTCTCATTAAATGGGTTGTCTCTTCACTCTCTTGATTTTCTCCCTGTCCAGATGCTTTATAGTTTCATATAGCCCCACTTTTATATTTTTGTTTTAGTTGTCTATGCTTTTCAGGTCTTAGTCATAAAATCTTTGCCCAGACCAATGTCCTGAAGTACTTTCTTTGTTTTCTTTAGTAATTTTTTTAAATAAAAAAATCACCGTAGGGAAGTTACTTCTAGTAGTTTTATAATGTCAAGTCTTACTTTTAAGTCTTTAATTAATCTTCAGTTGATTTTTGTATATGGAGAGATAGGGGTCCAGTTTCATTCCTCTGTATAAAGTTATCCAATTTCCTGCACCATTTATTGTAAAGGGTGTCCTTTCCCTAGTGTATGTTATTGGTACCTTTGTCAAAAATCAGCAGGCTGTAAATACATGTATCTATTTCTGCGTGCTCTATTCTGTTCCATTGATCGATGTGCCTATTTTTATACTAATGCCATGTTGTCTTGGTTACTATAGCCTTGTAATATATTTTGACATCAGGTAGTTTGTTGCCTTCAGCTTTGTTCTTTTTGCTCAGGATTGCTGTGACTATTCTGGCTCTTTTTAGCTTTCATGCAAATTTTGGGATTATTTTTTCAATTTCTGTGAAAAATGATATTTGTTAGAGATTGCATTGAATCTGTATATTGCTTTGGGCAGTGGGGTCATTTTAGAAATATTAATTCTTTTGATCCATGAGTACGCAATGTCTTCCCATTTGTTTGTGTCCTCTTCCATATTTTTTTCATTAGCGTTTTATAGTTTTCCTTGTAGAGATTTTTCATCTTGTTTGTTAAATTTATTCCTAGGTATTTTATGTTACTTTTTGTAAAGCGGGGTTTTTTGTAATTTTTTTTTCAAATGGAATTGCCTTAATGATTTCTTTTTCTGCTACTTTATTATTTGTGTATAAAAATGGTACTGATTTTTGTATGTTGATTTTGTATGCAGAAACTTTACTGAATCTGCTTATTAGCTCTAAGAGGTTTTTGATGGAATGTTTTGGTTTTTCTAAATATAAGATCATGTCATCTGCAAAAAGGGATGATTTGATTTCCTCTTTTCCAATGTGTATATGTTTTATTTAGTTTTCTTGCCTGATTGCTCTGGATAGGACTTCTAGTGCTATATTGAATAGGAGTGTTGAAAGTGAGTATTATCTTTTTCCAGTTCTTAGTGGAAAGGCTTTCAACTTTTCTGCATTCAGCATAATGTTAGGATAATTTATGCAGGATAATTTTGCAGGATAACTTATGCAGGATAATTTTGCTGGATATAGTATCCTTGACTAACATCTTTTTTCTTTCAACACTTTGAATACATCATCCCATTTTCTTGTGGCCTATAAGGGTTCTGCTGAGAAATCTGCTGTTAGTCTGAAGAGGGTTTTTTAGAATAGGTGATTAAATGTTTTTCTTTTGCTGTTTTTAAAATTCTCCCTGTTTTTAGACAGTTGGACTATAATGTGCTGTGGAGAAGTCCTTTTTGCATTGCATCTGTTTGGTTATCTCAGAGTCTCTTGTATCTGGACATTTACGTCTCTTGTTGGACTTGGGAAGTTTTTACATATTACTTTGTTAAATATGTTTTCTAATCCTTCATTCTCTCTTTGCCATCTGGAACCTCCATAATTTGAACATTTGATTACTTTATGGTGTCTCATATGTCATGAAAGTTTTGCTCATTCTTTTAAATTTCTTTTTTCTTTATTTTTATCTGACTGGCTTATTTTGAAAGACCTGATTTCAATTTCTGAGATTCTTTCTTCTGCTTGAGTTTATTTTTAAAGTTTTCAGATGTATTTTATATTTCATTCAACAAATTTGTCAGTTCCAGAATTTCTCTTTGGTTCTTTTCTATAATATCTTCCTCTTTGGTAAATTTCTTATTCATATTCTGAATTGTTTTGCTGATTTTGTGGTGTTTATTTTAGAATTCTCTTTATTTCACTGAACTTCTTTAGAATCAGTAATTTCAATTATTTTTCCAGGGTTTTGTGAATTTCTTTTTTGGTTGGAATCTGTTGCTGGAGAATTATTGTGTTCCTTTGGAGGTGTCATACTTCCTTGCTTTTTAATATTCCCTGTGTCCTTATGTTGATATCTGCACATCTGGTGTAACATTCCCTTTTTCCAGTTTTTGAATTTGCTTTCTTAGGAGAGGACTTTTTCCTGAGGATGAATCTATGGTGTTGGTTGGATAGAGCACTTTGGTTTTGATTCTGGTGTGTGTAGTAGTGTAGTCTCTGATTTTTTGGGCTGTAAATAGTATCAGTGGTATCTGTCATTTCCTCAGTGGCCTAGGGTGCAGTTATTAGTGGAGGCTGTGGTGCAGTTTTCCTGGGGAGCGGGCTTCTGGGTATGCTAGTCTTGGCCCCCAGTGGTGATAGCAGTGCGCTGATTGTGCTTACTTTTTAAGCCTCAGGATGGCAAACATTGGTACTAGTGTTAGTGAGTTCAGGTGGACCCTTTTTTTTTTTTTTTTTTTTGAGATGGAGTCTTGCTCTGTCACCCAGGCTGGAGTGCTGTGGCACAATGTCGCCTCACTGCAACCTCCGCCTCCCAGGTTCAAGCCATTCTCCAGCCTCAGCCTCCTGAGTAGCTGGGACTACAAGCATGCGCCACCATGCCCAACTAATTTTTGTTTTTTTAATAGAGACGGGGTTTCACCATGTTGGCCCAGCTGGTCTCAAAGTCCTGACCTCAAGTGATCTGCCTGCCTCAGCCTCCCAAAGTGTTGGGATTACAGGCGTGAGCCACTCTGCCTGGCCTCAGGAAGGCCAGTTATTTGACCCCTATGTGGCCTACTCACATACCAGTAGTGGCAGCAGTGGACTGGGAAGTTCAGTGGGTCCTAGGTAGCTAGTGTGGCATGGGCAATGGCAGTAGAAGTGGTGGGATGATACTCTGGGTCCCAAGCAATGTGTGCTGGTGTTGATGGTGACTGCAATGAGGTGGGTAGGCCAGTGTTCAGTCCTGCAGGTGATGTGGACAGGTATGTGCCAGCTGTGGTGGTAGCAGTTGGGTGGGCAGACCAAACTTCAGGCCCCCACGAGGAGTGTTCAGGTGCCAATAGTGTAGACTGGGCTGGGCAATTCCCTGGTCCCCAGACTGTGTGCTGTGGCACAGGTGGTGGGGTAAAGTCAGGCTGAGCGAGCTTGTCCACAAGACCTCTGATGGTGTGTACAGGTGCTGATATGATTACCAGGCCACCAGTGGAATGCTCAGGTTGGTGGTGGCATGGCTGTGCTGCTGCACTGTCATGGCGGGGTTGGCAGTGTTGTCTTCAGTGGCAGCACCTAGGTGGGTGGGGAACGGTGTGCCACTTGTGCCTCAGCAGCATGCTTTGTTCACTCCTCAGCCCCGGGTGCAGTAGCCCATGTTCACTGGTACTCGAGTCCTGGGAGCAGCTGCCAGCACTTCACTTGTGCCTCAGAGCCAGCTATGCAGGACTCCAGGATAGTGTGTAATCTGCTGGGGGCAAGGCTCTGAAATGGTGCCTCACTTGTGCGTTGGTCCTGAAAACAACAGCCCATGCCTTGGTTATCCCTATGCTATGCCCTGAGTGCAGTAGCCTGTGTTCTGTCATTCCTGGGGAGCCACTGGAGCTTCTCTTGCACCTCCGCCTCAGCACCACTGGGCTCCAGGACAGCTCACAGTCTCTCGTCTACATTCTTTCTCATGCATGGTCACTGAAGTCTCTGCTTGGTTATCTTGGCAGACAGCTAGTGACTGGAGAGAGATTTCTCTTTTTCTTTTTTTTAGAGAAAATGTTTCACTCTGTCACCCAGATGGGAGTGCAGTGGCACAAACATAGCTGACTGCATCATTGAAGTCCTGGGCTCAAGTGATCTTCCCACCTTAGCCAGGACAGAGATTTCTTCAAATGTATGAAACAGTATCTCTCCCAGCCTTTGCCAAGGGACTCTGTATGTATGTGTATGTATGTATGTATGTATATATGTATGTTAGGGCATGCTTTCACTGGTTGGCAGGCAGTTTAAACTCTGCCTTAGTCTTTGCTTCTGGCTTATGGAGATCCTCAAATTCAACAAGAGGTGAGAGATGAGGGCCTTTTCGGGTCTTTCCTGGGTGTGTGCACAGTGCTGCACATGCAAATAGCCTTCTAGATTCCCAAGAATATGTCAGAGTGTTTCCAAGGCCCCCATGGACATCTCATCCCCCAGATTTTTTAGAAGTTTTTTTAGCCAAGCCAGGCATGGTGGTGTGTGCCTGTAGTCCCAGCTTCTTGGGAGGCTGAGGTGGGAGGATCACTTGAGCCTGGGAGATCAAGGCTGCAGTGAACCATGATCACATCACTATACTCCAACCTGGGCAACAGAGTGAGACCTTGTCTCAAGAAAAGAGTAAAGAAAAAAGTTTTTTTGGCCAGCCCCTAGTGGTATTACTACCCGAGGAAGCTGTAATGTTAAACATCTTCCACTTTTTGTTAAACAAATGTCCAGGGAATGGGGCTGTTTGAACAGAGTGAGCTGTGAGTTAGGCCATGTAGAGACAACTCTGAGAAGGAAGATTTTCAGGATGCTGCCAGGCAGGTCAAACAGTGACAATTCTCTAGGGATAGGCTTTTGGAGAACTCCAAACCCATCTGTCTCCTCCCGCGACTGCTAGACTGATGATTTTCACAGCTATCATTGTTGCGAGGCTGTTAGTTTTCAAGGCTACTGAGGAGCTGAGGAGGAGATAAGAATAGGGCAAGTTAAAACACCACAAAGCTCACTGTTCTTTCTGAGGTTCAGCCATTTTTCTTCAATAAATGCCCTGCAGATAGTTGGCCACCTTTGGTTAATTTCCAGAGTTCTTAAAAAGTTGTGGGTTTTTGTTTGTTTGTTTGTTTTTGTTTTTGACATTTTTTTGCTAGTGTTCTCATTGCTTTTATGGAAGTGTGGGTTTTTAGAAGTTCTTACTACACTATTTCAGAAGTGCTTCACAGCAGTTATTTAGTAGATACGTGTGCATGTGTGTGTGTGCGTGCATGTGTGTGTGACAGAGAGAGAGGCCTCGAGGTTGGGTGTGAGAATAGTTTTACTTGTAGACGAAGGCTATCATGGTAGGTGCAATTTGTAGAAAGTTTTCCCACCTCATCTCACTATAAAAGTAGTAACTTCTCTGTTTGAATCTAAAATTCCTCCCTTACAAGGCTATCTTTCTAGTGGGGATGGAGTGTGTGTATATGTAAATAACTGCGTTTGAATTCTTTCAAATAAATTCACATAACTTTGGGAAAGATGGAAGAGATAAGTGGAATTCATCAAATTCCTTCTTTTCTTAACCAGGAGGAAGCTCTGAATTCTGTTAGAAGAGTAGGGGTTGGAATCGGGGAGAAATGAGGATTAGAGAGGAGGGGGCAAAGAAAGAGGAAGGTGCTAAAGATGAGGATTTTCTATGTTCTAAATTTCCTGGAAAGGAAATGTGGGGTTGGGTGTGTTACAGTAGGTAGCTAGTCAGACACAAGCGGAACAGCAGAGGGCTCCCCCACCCCCACACACACCAGGAATGTCACGTGACCATCAGGTGGCAGTCAGGAGGTTGTTAAGGTCTCTTTAAAATAATAATCGGTCATAGCCAGTGCCAGAGAAAGGCGGTCTCCCAGTAGATAGAAAAACCTGAAGCTAGTGATCAGCAGCTTCCCAATAAGATCTCAGGAGTTGGGCGAGTGGGCTCAAGCATGTTCACTAAGAGGCAAAATGAAGTATCTGGCTGGTAAAGGAAGAGAACCTCGAGTGAGCATGTGTACAACTCCAGTGAACACACTGCGCATGTTCTCCTCTCCCAAGTGCTAACAGGCCACTGGGTATGAGGACAGCCCACCCCAAGGGAGGAATCGGGGAGAAGGGACACAAGACCCCCGGGAGTGTGCCAACCTATAAAACCCCAAGTCAAAGCCCAAATGGTGCATTTGGTTTCTCGAGATGCCTGCCTTGCCCTGTACTTTCCTTCCTTTCATTCCTGCTCTAAAGCTTTTTTTTTTTCTTCTCCTTCTCCTTCTCCCTCTCCCTTCTTCTTTTTGAGAC
The DNA here is from genome assembly GCF_003255815.1 of Theropithecus gelada. NCBI lineage: Eukaryota > Metazoa > Chordata > Mammalia > Primates > Cercopithecidae > Theropithecus > Theropithecus gelada. The sequence continues at coordinate 106,387,728 of NC_037680.1, read as the reverse complement.
AGAGTCTCACTCTGTTGCCCAGGCTGGAGTGCAGTGGCCGGATCTCAGCTCACTGCAAGTTCCGCCTCCTGGGTTCACGCCATTCTCCTGCCTCAGCCTCCCGAGTAGCTGGGACTACAGGCGCCCGCCACCTCGCCCGGCTAATTTTTCGTATTTTTAGCAGAGACGGGGTTTCACTGCGTTAGCCAGGATGGTCTCGATGTCCTGACCTTGGGATCCGCCCGCCTCGGCCTCCCAAAGTGCTGGGATTACAGGTGTCAGCCACCGCGCCCGGCTAAGCTTTTTAATAAACTTTCACTCCTGCTCTAAAATTTGCCTTGGTTTCTTCTGCTTTATGCCTCCTCAGTCACATTCTTTCTTCTCAGGAGGCAACAACTGAGGCTGCTGCAGACCTACAGGGGTTCACCACCTCTAGCATTCTTTGGTGCCACACGACCCAGACGCGTTCCTCTGCTAACAGGGTTGGTGTGTGTGTATGTGCGTGTGTGTCGTTCATCGTTAGGAAATCAGGGGAGGGGTGAAGACATAGAGGAGGCTCTCTCTGGACTGGAAATAAGAAGGCAGGATGGCCCTATATGATGTCTCTTCGGATGGGTCCCTCTTTCTTTTGAGGAGTTCTCCTATGGCACTTCTAGCTAGAAATTCTATAGTTGTATTGAGACAGGATTGTTCCCTTGACCTTGACCCCTTTTGTGGGCAGGAAGTGGAGTGGCTCATTTCACTCAGCCTGTAATCTGTGGATGGCTAAGTGTTAATAGCTCAGTGAAGGGTCAGGGTGACAGCCTCCTGCACCTGCCCTTCCTGACTCCTGAGTTCTTGTTTGGTGTCCAGGAAGAATCAGGTCACATGAGCTATTTGAAGGGTAGTGTATGTGGAGGATTTCATTTGGCAATAGAAGTATCTCTCAGCGGGATGTGGAACTGGAAAGAGGATGGTATGGGGAGAAAGTGATCTTTTTCTGAAGCTGCACCGTCTCAAGTTAGCCGAGTCTATCCTTAGTCTCTGATGCTCAGCTGCATGTAACCCCGATGTTCAGCAGCGTGTATCCCTGAGGCTCAGAAGCTTGTATCCCCAAACACTTGCATCAGCTGCCTCTTTTTGCTCCACCAGCTGATGTCTTTTTATGGGCACAGGATAAGGGGTGGGGTGGGTCAAAAAGGCCCCAGGGTCAGCCGTTTTGACTTAGGGCTGAGGTTCCGGGCTTGAGGGTGGAGTTTAGCCAGGAGCCCAGCCTTTCTGTATCAGGGTCAGCTGGTTTGACTTAGGGCCAAGGTTCCATACTTGAGGGTACAGTTTAGCCAGGAGCCCAGCCCTTCTGTATCAGGGTCAGCTGGTTTGACTTAGGGCTGAGGTTCGGGGCTTGAAGGTGGAGTTTAGCCAGGAGCCCAGCCATTCTGTATCAGTATGAGTTAGAAACCTGCAAAATACAGCAACTCAAAATTAAAGCCAAGAGGTAAGAGCTTGGCATGTTTCTGAGTTTATTATTTATTTTTTGAAGAGTATTTTCCCTATTTATATATGCACAATAAAACAAAAAAACGACTGAGTCCCACACCGAGGTGTGCCATCTTCACCTTTTAACCTTTGGTGTTTGAACAGATGCCCTGATCCAAGAATTCCTTCCCAGCAAAGCCTTTCTCTCTGGGGCGGTTGTCAGAGGAAGGAAGCAGCCTCTTGCTCAGGCAGGTTCAGGTTGCACATGGATCATTTTGATCATTGTCACCAGCATTGATAATGAAAGATGGTTGTGTAGGCTACACAGGAAGCATGCTGGTAAATGCTCTTTCTTGGGAACTGATCAGGGGTTTATGCTGAACCAGGAGTTGAGTTTTTAACACCACAGACTATTTGTATGTAATGTGAGCTGAAATTCACACTGATGAATCAGGATCTATTTCAGCTGTCCCTTTTTCCCATTAAGATTAATTTATAAGCTTACTATTTGTCACCAAGGCTAGTTTCTATTCCAGGCAAAATAGTGGTATAAGCAAGTTTCCTGCAGTGCCTTAACCATTTAGCCTAAGTCCACTTAAAACTCTAGACCTGCGTGGATTGCATACTTCCTTCTCGGCCCTTGCCTACAAATTTACTCTCAAATTCTCCATTCATAACCAGAGGCAAATGCGTAATAACAATTTATAGATCTTCCCAAGGATATTTTCAAATGAAAAGGGACAAAGGCATAAAAAAGTAGTTGGCCGGGTGCGGCAGCTCATGCCTGTAATCCCAACACTTTGGGAGGCTGAGGCAGGCAGATCACCTGAGGTCAGGAGTTCAAGACCAGCTTGGCCAATGTGGTGAAACCCCATCTCTACTAAAAATATAAAAATTAGCCGGGCATGGTGGCACATGCTTGTAATCCCAGCTACTCGGGAGGCCGAGGCAGGAGAATTGCTTGAATACAGGAGGCAGAGGTTGCAGTGAGCTGAGATCATGCCATTGCACTTCAGCCTGGGCAACAAGAGTGAAATTCCATCTCAAAAAAAAAAGTTTGTGATGCTTTGATTCAAGAATAGTAGATTAGGGGCATCCCCTGGGTGAATCCCCATTGTTCTATAATGACTGTCTATTGAGCTGTGCAGGGGAGGATTGTGAGTAAAGCCACGGAGAGGAGCGCCTGGCAGATTATTGATGTATGCTTTGGGTTAGCAAGGAGTTACCTACTGTGGTACACATGACATGTTACCAAGCCTGGTGTACAGGGAGATACCTGCCTGCAATTCATAAGAATGAGGTTTTATTAGAGCCCTACCACTGATTTATGGACTGGGTTACTGAGTTAAATGAAATGTGAATTAAATGAGAAGATGTATGAGAGAGCGCTCAGCAGAGTACAGGATTAGAAAGCAGTTCTGTTTCTTCAGGCTGTGAACTCCCTGAGAAACCTGTTGTATTCATCAGGTTGAATTTCATCATTGAATTTCAGCCCGACGCCTGGCCCACAATAGGCCCTCTATAAATATTTGCCTATAAAGACCAGGTGAAGGAATGAATCCAGTGGTAAGATGTGAAGACTCACCTGAACAAACAGGGAAGAATTTGGAGGTCACTAGAGCTTTTCTATAGGCTCCTGGAATTGCCCTTGATGGGTTTTCTTCTAAGTTTTAAAAATTTTAAACATTATTCTTAAAGTAAAGCAAACATGCCGCGAAGTACAGAAATCATAAGGGTACACAGCTCCATGAATTCTCACATACCCATAGAACCACAATCTATGTAAAACCAGAATAGCACCAGCACCCTAGAATGCTGGCATTGCGTCCTCCCATTGTCAACTCTTCCCTCCTCTCAAGGATACCCTCATCCTGATTTCTGATATTATGCATTAATTTTGTCCAGTATTTTGTGAGTTTCAACTATGTTTTTCCATGGCATTGTAACTTGTTCATTTTTTTTTTGAATTATTGATTTGCTTCAATGGATAATTTCTTTTTAAAAATTATACTTTAAGTTCTAGGGCATATGTGCACAACATGCAGGTTTGTTACATATGTATACGTGTGCCATGTTGGTGTGCTGCACCCATTAACTCGTCATTTACTTTAGGTATATCTCCTAATGCTATCCCTCCCCCTCCCCCAACCCCACGACAGGCCCTGGTATGTGATATTCCCCATCCTGTGTCCAAGCATTCTCACTGTTCAGTTCCCACCTATGAGTGAGAATATGCGGTGTTTGGTTTTCTGTCCTTGCGATAGTTTGCTCAGAATGATGGTTTCCAGCTTCATCTATGTCCCTGCAAAGGACATGAACTCATCCTTTTTTATGGCTGCATAGTATTCCGTGGTGTATATGTGCCACATTTTCTTAATCCAGTCTATCATTGATGGACATTTGGGTTGGTTCCAAGTCTTTGCTATTGTGAATAGTGCCGCAATAAACATACGTGTGCATGTGTCTTTATAGCAGCATGATTTATAATCCTTTGGGTATATACCCAGTAATGGGATGGCTGGGTCAAATGGTATTTCTAGTTCTAGATCCTTGAGGAATCGCCACACTGTTTTCCACAATGGTTGAACTAGTTTACAGTCCCACCAATGGTGTAAAAGTGTTCCTATTTCTCCACATCCTCTCCAGCACCTGTTGTATCCTGACTTTTTAACGATTGCCATTCTAACTGGTGTGAGATGGTATTTCATTGTGGTTTTGATTTGCATTTCTCTGATGGCCAGTGATGATGAGCATTTTTTCATGTGTCTGTTGGCTACATAAATGTCTTCTTTTGAGAAGTATCTGTTCATATCCTTCACCCACTTTTTGATGGGGTTGTTTGATTTTTTCTTGTAAATTTGTTTAAGTTCTTTGTAGATTCTGGATATTAGTCCTTTGTCGGATGGGTAGATTGTAAAAATTTTCTCCCATTCTGTAGGTTGACTGTTCACTCCGATGATCGTTTCTTTTGCTGTGCAGAAGCTCTTTAGTTTACTTAGATCCCATTTGTCAATTTTGGCTTTTGTTGCCATTGCTTTTGGTGTTTTAGTCATGAATTCCTTGCCCATGCCTATGTCCTGAATGGTATTGCCTAGGTTTTCTTCCAGGTTTTTTACTGATGCATCATCTTCCTGTGTAGGAATTCATTATAATTTGTTCATCTATTCCCCTGTTGATGAACATTTAAGTTTTTGCCAGTCTTTGGCTATTACAAATAAAGCAGCTATAAACATTTTGATGCTTTTGACCCATATTTTTGTGGGATGTAAATGAAACCTTGGAGAGAAATTGTGAAGTTATAGGGTATGTTTAGGTTCAACCTTAGTAAATACCACCAAGAAGTTGTCCAATGTGGTTGTGCCAATTGACACTCCTTCCAGCCATGTATGTGAGTCACCACTGCTCTGTAATGCCTGTCACTGTCAGTCCTTTTAGTTCTAGCCATTCTAGTGGATACGTAACATTATTTATTCTGATTTTAATGTGCATTTCCCTGATGACTAATGTGGATGAGCATCTTTTCATATATTTACTGTCCATTTATATATCCTTTTTTTTTAAATCGAGACAGAGTCTCACTCTGTTGCCCAGGTTAGAGTGCAGTGACATGATCTCGGGCTCACTGTGACCTCCACCTCCCGGGTTCAAGCGACTCTCCTGCCTCAGCCTCCTAAGTCTCTGGGATTACAGGTGCACGCCACCATACCTGGCTAATTTTTGTATTTTTAGTATAGACAGAGTCAGAGTTTCACCATGTTGGCTGGGCTGGTCTCGAACTCCTGACCTCAAGTGATCTGCCTGCCTTGACCCTACAAAGTGCTGGGATTACAGATGTTAGCCACCATGACCAGCCTCTTTTTTTATTTTGAGATAAGGTCTCACTCTGTCACCTAGACTGGAGTGCAGTGGTGCAATCATAGCTCACTGCAGCCTCAAACTCTTGGGTGCCAGTGATCCTCCCACCTCAGCCTCTCGACTAGCTAGGACTACAGGCATGTGCCACTACCGATGGCTAATTAAAAAAATATTTTTTGTAGACACGGGGTCTCACTATGTTGCCCAGGCTGGTCTCAAACTCCTGGCCTCAAACAATCCTCCTCCGTCAGCCTCCCACAATGTTGAGATTACAACTGTGAGCCACTACTCCTGGCTCCTCCTCTTAGTTTGTAAGACAAAGCCTTACAGTTGGAATTATTAGTTTTAATGAATATATATTATTAATTATACTTGTTAGAAGTCAACAAATTCTGATTTGGTAACTGGAATTCGGGACTCCTATGGAAAACTTGTAGATATATATATCCACAAGTAAGTGTGTGTGTGTATATATATATATATATATATTTGATCAGAAAGATTAGTATTTAGAAGTGTACTTTTCATGTGTTATCCTTTGTCAAGGACAACTCATACTTTTGGAATGGCCATCAAGTACTTTATATTGCATGTTTTAAAAATATAGGTAAAACATTCTCCTGCCCAGCAAAGACCCAAGTTTTGCACCAGTGTTGCCATTTGCCTTTTCTATCTATCACTTTGCTAGAGAGAAGTAAAACACCATGCAGATTTTATTTTATTTTTTTTGAAATAGGGTCTCACTCTGTTGCCCAGGCTGGAGTGCAATAGTGCAATCGTGGCTCCATGCAACCTCTGCCTCTCAGACTCAAGCAGTCCTCCCACCTCAGCCTATTGAGTAGCTGGAATTAGAGGTGCACCACCACACCTGGCTAATTTTTTGTGTTTTTGTTAGAAAAGGGGTTTTGTCATCATGTTATATACTGTAAATATATACGATTTTTATTTGTCAATTAAAAAATCATGTTAAAATTTGCCTGAATAATTTCCCCCTTGAATCATTAAATAACATTAAAAATGTCTAAGCTCTTAGAAAACACTCTGCAGATAGTCTGGAAATGGAACAGCTGGAGGAAGTTTACTGCAAACTTTTAATCATTTATTTTGTATATTATCCTTATTAAATGTTTACAATTATCTTTTAATTAAATGTCATTTAATTATATTCAAAAGTACTTCGTCATCAAGATTAATAAGGAAGAAATTTAACCAAAACCAAATGAAATATCAATAAACAAATGAGAGAAAAAAAAAAACAGAAAAGGGGTTTTGTCGTGTTGCCCAGGTTTGTCTTGAACTCCTGAGTTCAAGCTGTCCTCCCACCTCAGCCTCCCAAGTAGCTGGAATTACAGGTGCGTGCCACCATGCCTGGCTAATTCTTTGTGTTTTTGATGGGGCTTGTTAACCAGGCTTGACTCAAACTCCTGAGCTCAAGTGATCTGCCCGCCTCGGCCTCCCAAAGTGCTGGGATTAGAGGCGTGAGCCACCGTGCCTGGCCTGTGCAGATTTCATAACATTCAGTAGTGTGATAGAGCTCTATAAGGGACAACCCACCCAGAGGCCTTTGCCATTCTCATCTGGAATGCCTGGTTGGCACCCATTCCCTGTGCCTGGACTCTGCCTCTGGCTCTGTGCCTTTGAGCTGACCCCTTGGCTGGATAGTTTATCCCTGGATGCTCTCTGCTGGTTCACTTGTAGTTGCTGGCTCTGTAGCTTGTGGGCTGATGATGTCCCCAACCCTGACCCCATGCCCTATGCAGTCCTTACAGTTGCAAAGCAATTAGTTCCACCTATGGTCCTTTGGGATTTAATCCCAGAATGCACGCCTGATTCAGTATCAAAAAAATCTATCCTTGTTTCTGGAATCAAAAACTATTCTGTGGTCTACAGATTACGTGGTGAGCATGCTTGGCTATTTGATTCTAAAATTCATCATAGTTGATAACTAGGACAGTGCTACAAAATCCTGATAGTTTAATAATACAGTGTAATGAAAAGAGGTGAAATCACGTGCATTCATTTGAGCATTTGCAGTAGAAGAGGGGACAAGTTCACCTTGGGCTAATTTGTGTATTCAGAAAAATGACTGAGCGTGCACTTTGCTCCTCTGATGAGGTGTCACACCTATATAGATGTTGTCTGGCTTGTGTCTATTAATTCTCATCTCAGCAGCAAATGGAATAGGTGCAATGGACTAGTTTTTAATCAGTCTGTGACATTTGTATCTAAATAAATTGGCATAATCTTGAAATAAATGACTATAGTCAGTGTGGCTCACAGTTATATGAACATCCTTTACTATTCACAGCCCATTCTTTGAGCATTGCTCAAATTACACATTACCCCCTGACGCACAAAGAGTCACATGATGCTGTGATCATGTTTGCTGGTGATGTGGGTCGCACACTTCAGTTAATCACCAGGCTGACTGCCATGGCAGCCCCAGAAAGCTGGAGCCCTCAGTGCTCACAAAGAGAAACTTCTGCCCGTTACCACCCCCTTTAGCTTTTCCCTGTAGTCATTTAATTAGATTCCATAAAATAAAGTTGCTTTCTCTTGTGCATTGTCAGCAAAAATAGAATGTGCACAGACTATCTTCTGAGTTCCTGATTTTATTTAGAAATCCATTAAGCCTAAAATTTCTAGATTTTTTAAAAAAATGAGTATCCTCTTATTTCATTAGCGTCTTTGAAAAGATTTATAACAAATATGTGAAGAGACATGCTGTCCTTTAAATAGGAGCACAACGTTTGCTGAGCAAGGACATGGGCCCAAACAGTGCCACTATTTTTGAAAATGTGTGGTAGGAATGTACTATGTGTACCAAATAAAATAAAAAGACTTTGCTTATTATTTATTTATTTGAGACAGAGTCTTGCTGTGTCACCCAGGCTTGAGTGCAGTTGCTTGATCTCAGCTCACTGCAACCTCCGCCTCCTGGGTTAAAGCAATTCTCATGCTTCAGCCTCCCGAGAAGCTGGGACCACAGGCGTGCACCACAACACCCAGCTAATTTTTGTATCTTTAAATAGAGATGGGGCTTCACCACACTAGCCAGGCTGGTCTCGAACTCCTGACCTCAAGTGATCCACCCGCCTCGGCCTCCCAAACTGCTGGGATTATAGGCATGAGCCACCATGCCCGGCCAGCTTTGTTGATTTAAAATAGTAATTTGGGTGTCTTTACTGTTAAAATAATTAGAAATAGCTACCAAAGGACTGCATATAGATTATTTAGTTAGAAACATTGTTAATCTTTAGCATCACTTTTGTCTCTAGTGAGTCCTTCCTCTCCCTTCTTTCCCTCAGCCCCATAGGCTGTCACTCACCCTTGCCTGTACAGGAGACTGCACCACCACCCTACTGAAGTAACCACTTCTCTACCTCCACCGCAAACACCACCTCCCCTCTCCCACTGTTCCTTCCCCACTCCTCACCATCTCAGGAACTGACAACTCTATCTGGTTGTTTGGGATCCAAACCCAGGTGTCATCTTGGACTCCTTTCTCTCAATCATACCCCATGGCCAGTGCATCTGAATGACCTGTTTCTTCCATCTCCCCAACACCTCCCAAATTTGATCCCCTTAGCATTTCTGCTAGCCATCCTTGCTTCCCTCCTCCATCCACACTGAGCCACAACAATCTTTAGAAAATCTCAATTCAGTCACATCATTCTCTAGCTTCCCTATTGCAAGAAAACAAACAAAACAAAACAAAACACCACGCAAGCCCGGTCCACGACTCTGCAAGATTGAAGCCTAGTTCCTTTCTAGTTCCGTTCTTGCTCCTGCCCTGGCAGCTGGGTTGGTTTTATTTCAGTTTCATGAACTAGCTCCTACAAATCTAGCAATACAAGAGAAAACCCAGCAGTTGCTAGAGACTTGAGTTTGTTGCTCCATGAAGCTTTAGCAGTGTCTTGGAGTGGGAAAGGCAACGTTGGATTCTACTGGGAATCTGAAGTTTGGTTTAAGGCAGGTCTGTCAATGCAGGGGTTTAATGAAGATCACATAAGAATCAGGAAACAATAGGATTTGGACTGGTGGAAACAGCAAGGTGAATATTTTAAGATAAATGTTTTAGGGCTTAAAGTGTTGGTGGTTTTATTAGAGTGTTGATGGATCTTTCCAGAAGTTTCAGTCATGAATAATCAAGATATTTGCCTGGGGAAGAGTGTGCTGGAGTAGTAAAGTGATGCCAAGGAGGACAGGGAGAGTATAAAATCATGTTCCAGCAGAGGAGGCTTTGTGTGTGTGTGATTATGTGGGGAGTAGTTCCCATCTCAGGTACAAGCTGTGTGGGAAGGTAAATGCATTCGATTCTTAGAACAATCAGTCCACAAAAAGGAAATGCAAATGTCTCTGAAGTATATGAAAATACACTCATTTTGGCTCATGATAAGAAATATATTTGAGGCTGGGCACAGTGGCTTATGCCTGTAATCCAAGCACTTTGAGAGTCCGAGGCAGGCAGATTGCTTGAGCTCAGGAGTTGAAGACCAGCCTGGGCAACATGGCAAAACCCTGTCTCTACCAAAAATACAAAAAATTAGCTGGACGTAGTGGTGCACACCTGTGGGATGTGTAGTCCCAGCTACTTAGTAGGCTGAGGTGGGAGAATCTCCTGAGCTTGGGAAGTCGACGGTACTGTGAGCCAAGATCATGCTACTGCACTCCAGCCTGGGTGACAGAGCCCTTCTCTACCAAAAATACAAAAATTTAGCTGGGTATCGGGGCGTGCACCTGTGGGACTTGTGGTCCCAGCTACTTGGTAGGCTGAGGTGGGAGGATCTCCTGAGCTTGGGAAGTCGAGGGCACAGTGTGCCAAGATCGTGCCAAGATTATGCACTCCAGCCTGGGTGACAGAGGGAGACCCTGTCTCAAAAGAACAAAAACAATAAACAAAAAGAAACATGTCTGAAAACTACACTAAGATACGTTAGGCTTTGTATCCACACCCAAATCTCATCTTGAATTGTAATCCTTGTAATCCCCATAATCTGCACATGTCAAGGGAGAGACCAGGTAGAGGTAAGTGAGCCATGGGGGTGGTTCCCCCATGCTGTTCTCATGTTAGTGAGTGAGTTCTCACGTAATCTAATTGTTTTATAAGGGGCTCTTCCTCTTTTGCTTGGCGCTTCTTCTTGGTGCCTTGTGAAGAACAAGTCTTGCTTCCCCTTTGCCTTCTGCCATGATTGTAAGTTTCCTAAGGCCTCCCCAGCCATGTTGAACTGTGAGTCAATTAAACCTCTTTCCTTTATAAATTGCCCAGTCTTGGGGAGTTATTTACAGCAGTATGAAAACAGACTAATACAACACTTTTTCACCTAGCAGATTTTCCAGTATGAAAACGTTTGATGAAACCTTATAATAGAGAGAACAGGGACTCCCATACATTAACTGGCAGAAATGTGAAGTGGTAGAATGTCTAAGAAGGGCAATCTGGCCCTATCTCTTGAAATTATAAATGCACATATCTGCTGTGCAAAATACAAATGATAACTTCTAGACATTTATCTAACAAGTTGGCCAATATCTAAAGAAACTAGTGTCCTTTGGGATGCACTTTGAGAGGCGATGCTGAAAGGAATAGAAACTTTTGAAGTTTGTCAATGATCTTTCTTATTGCCTTATGGAAGATATCTCTGTAGTAGGAAAATTAGCCCTTTGATTTTGATAAAGTTTGCACATGATTTTTCCTAGTGTTTTCATATAGCATATGGTGATTTTTGTCATGTGAAATTCTTTAATTTTATGCCAACAAGTGTTTTGATCTTTCTTTTTTTAATGGCTTCTGGATATGTGTCACACTCCAGTATCATAAAAATATTCTGCCTTGGTTTCTTCTTGCATTTTTATGGCTTCGTTCTTTTGGGTTACCTTGACATATTTGATCCACTTGGAGTTTATTGATGTATAAGTTGTGAGGTATGGATTCAATACTATTATTTTTCCATGTGATGACTCACTTATCTCAATATAACTTACTGAACAAGCCTTCCAGTTCTTAGCATATTCTTACAAATATTTAGGTCTATCTCTGGACTCCCTAGTCTGTTCCATAAATTTGTCTGTTTAATGTGTCACACTATTTTAATTATTGTAGCTTTATATTATGTTTTAATATTGGTTAGTTCCACCTCATTTCCTTCTTGTTCAGGAGTTTCTTGGCTTTCTTAGGTTGCTTATTTTTCATGTGAACTTTAGAATCAGCTTGTTCAATTCCGTACTCTCCCTCACCAAATTCCATTGGTGATTGTATTTATTGTGTTAAATGTACAGATTAGCTTAGAGGCATTTATATTTTATGATGTCACATCTTCCTATTCAAGTATGTGGTATGTCTTTACATTTGTCCAAGTTTATTTGGTGTCATTTGATTATATTTAAAAATTTTCTTCAATAGGTATTTCACATTCTTGTTATAATTTTTACAAAATTTTTTGTTTCTAATGTAAGTGAGATTCCCCACTCCCACATCAATTAACTACTATTATTTGCATATATGAGGGTTTTTGATTCTGTGTATTTATTTTGATATCTTATGGAATTTTCTTATTGTTTGTAGTATATTTTAAGTTGTATTCTCTAGGTATGATATTATATTGTTTGCATATAATAATTTTACTTCCTCTCCAATTAAATATTTATAAATTTGCTTTCGGATACCGGTTTGGTTTAATACCTCAAGAACAATATTAAATGATAACGATGATGGTATCATCTTATTATCAACTCTAATGGGATTCCTTTTCATATTCTTTCATTAAGCATGATGTTGACTTTTGGGTTGAGACAGATCTGTTGCATTATAAGGTAGTAGTTATCTCTTTTCATTTTATTATTTATCCATAATGTATACTGAATTTTATTAAATGCATCTTCAACATTTATGAAGAAGGCCATAGTATTTTTCTTTTTAAATCTATTAATATAGGTAAATAGGTTTTCTGATAATCATGCTGTTGTTCTGGAAATAAATCCTACTTGGTCATTATATATCAACTTTTAAATAATTTGCTGGATTATTTTGCTATTTTTTTTTTTTTTTTTTTTTGAGATGGAGTCTCGCTCTGTCGCCAAGGCTGGAATTTGATGGTGTGATCTCGGCTCACTGACACAGCTGCCTCCCCGGTGCAAACGATACTCCTGGCTCAGTCTCCAGAGTAGCTGGGATTACAGTTGTGTACCACCATGCCCAGCTAATTTTTTTTGTATTTTTAGTAGAGATGGGGTTTTACCATTTTGGCCAGGCTGGTCTCGAACTCCTGACCTCAGGTGATCCACTTGCCTCAGTCTCCCAGAGTCCTGGGATGACAGGCAGGAGCCACCGCACCTGGCTGCATCAGTTGTTTTTGTATGTATCTGATAGCTCTGTTGAGCTTTTGGTGTCAATGGTGTGTGACTGGGGTCACATGTCCATCTCTGAACCAATCTGTCACCAGGGGAATGCTCAGGTCTAGGTCATGTGGCTACTCCTGGACCTGGCAGTGGGGTCAGTTTCATGTGCAGCACATGGCTGAGACTTGGTTTCCCCATGGCAAAACTGGGCCCCAGCTATCCAAGGAGAGATACCAACTAGATGGCGAAAACCACAGATGTCCCACCATAGGCAAGTTGGTGATAACGGAGCTCAGACATTTCAGGCTTCATTTGTAGTACAGACAGGAAGCTTCTTGGCTGATAACTGAGTGAGTCATCAGCACTGTTATCAGCCCTCGACTGACAACTTCCAGACTTCTTTTATGTTGGAGAATAAACCCATAATTTGTTTAAGCCATTAATACAAACACCTTCTATGTGGAAATAAAAGCATAAAATATTGTGTCTGGAAAACCCAAAGACTGGACCTATTTCAAAATACTCTATTTTCAGATCCCAGAATAAATTCAGGTGCAAAGAAGAGGACTTAAACTGAATCTCTTTATTTGCAGGTCAGTTATGTGGCTTTATTATATGATAAATCACTTCCAGCTTACCGGAGATGTAGCACCCACCTTCTTTCCAAAAGAATCTAAGTTTTCTGCAGCCATTGGCAAAATGGTCTCTATATTTCCCTCTGGACTTTCAGTTACCTGTAGACAGTGACATCATTTCTGCTACCCCTTTCCACATTTGGTTAACCTTTAAGGAGACACGAAAACACCCGTCCTCCCTGCAGAGGGTGGGTCTGGATGCTGGATTGAAGCTGGAGTCAGCTTGAAAGAAACAGTTGGCCATGTATAGAGAGAAGAGACACTGGATCCTATGTTCCAGTATAGGGAATTAAAAACAGTTATTGAGTTTAAAATACTTTTCATGTTCTCGTGAATCAATGTGAAAATACCTGATTTCCACTTGGAGGTGGCTCAAGTGCTTTATGAAATATTTATATAGGGAAGATATGCTTCCTTGCTGTCTTTTTATTCAAGACCTCACTTAAACCTACCCTAGATCAAATCAATAGTACAGTGATAATGTAAAATAAATTAAAACTGTTTTAAACAGCTGCTAGAACAGTGGTTCAATTCAAATCAGAGCAAGTCTAGAGGGAAGAAAGTAAATGTGAACCTGTCTCAAACAGGATTTAAGAATTGTTCATTGATAATAGAATAAAATAATCTGAATATATATGCTAACACTTAAATGACTCATTTTAATAAAGATACTACTAATTAAAGGAATAAGATAATTACCTAGTGCTTGTGGCTATAATGCATGCAAATCATTTATTCTTCATGACGATTCTTCAAAGACACTTAAAACTCCCATGTACTTATTTAGTATTTATATTTTTTACATTGCCTTTTTGCATTGATTGATTGTTTTGTAGGAAATACTGGAAGTGGAGGAAAGGTGCTATGGGAAAGTGGATAAAGCATAAACTGGTGATTTGGAGGCTTGGAGTCTCATTCTGGTTCTGCAGCTACTCAGCATGGGCAGCTATTAGCTTCTTCAATGCATCCTCTTCCTCCTCAGAAAAGATCTTTGGAGAGTCCCATCCAGTTTTCACATCTTACACCTTCACAAATCAGGAGTAGTAGTTACGTTGCAGAGAGGCAAGTGAGCAAACTAAAACTCTCAAGTACCTCCCCACAATAAACCAAAACCCAGCAAGCACTGTTCACCATACCATATATTATTGATATATACAGATATATCATACATATGTCACATATGTACACACATCACACATACATACATGCTATACATCACACACATACATGATATACATCACACACGATACATCATCTATATTTATATGATATATACATTATCCATAGGTACATCTATCTATATTTGTCTCTATAGCTCATGTGCAATATCCACTAAGTATCAGACTTTACATTGCAGGATACATAGTATCTACTAAGTGTCAGACTCTGCACTGTAGGAGATTCAGAGCAGAGATTCAAAGAAAGCATGGCTCATAAGCCAGACTCCTCCCTATGTTTGAGTCTTGGCCATGCCCCTTGCAAACTGAGTGACTTTAGTCATTTTACTTCAGCTCATTTCACCTCAATTTTGTCCTTTAATTGGGCACCAGTCATAGTTCCTACCTCATCATGCTGGCATTAGGATTAAATGAGATCATATGTAAAGAATACTCACATTAGTGTCTGGTACACTGTAAATACTCTACATCATCACTATCATCACCTAGAGCTCTATAAAATTGGGGTTTTGTCTCCTCTCCATTTTATATGACATCTGAAGGTCAAAGAGAATAACTTGCCCCGTGCTATCATGGGTCCTAATAGAACTGTTCTGGCCAAAGTAGGCTGGTGCTGTTCTTCATGGTAGAAAGCTGTCACCAGGCAATGTGTCCCTTCTCTCTATACATGGCCAACTTTTTCTTTCAAGCTGACTCCAGCTTCAATCCAGCATCCAGTCCCACCCTCTGCAGGGAGCAGGGGTGTTTTCTTGTGTCCTTAAAGGTTAACTGAATGTGGGAAGGGGTAGCAGGAATGACATCACTGTCATATGACGTCACTGGCAAATGAAGGTGCAGAGGGAAATATAGAGACCATCTGCTAATGACTGCAGGAAAAGCTTAAGATTCTTTTGGAAAGAAGGTGGGTACTAAATCTCAGGTAAGTTGGAGGTGATTTATCATCTTATGATAAATAATTTAGGTTGGGTCTTAGTTCAAATCCTGGGAGATCAAGCTTGGTAACCTTTGCAATTTCTTCTAAATGTAAGTTTCTAAGTCTGTGCATGATGACATGGTGCACCCAGACTGGCATTCTCACAGGATGCCGTGGTGGACACAGAGTTTGAAAACCTCATCAGGTGTGGTGTTCTCATTGAGGCCAGTGGTTCCCAATTGGCTACCTGTGAACCTGCTGGTCTGGGAAGTTGATTTTCTCCATTTGTGACAAAATGCAAAAAATAAAGACAATTATATTTGCATTAGTTTGTAACATTTTTATAAAACCCTATGGGTATAGTGCAATTGAGTTGTAACTCTAAACTAGATCTATGAAGAGAAATGAATCTTGTAAATTGTTTTGAAATGTTTCCATTCCACCAAATCCAGAAGCCTTAGAATTTCTAATGGGATCCAGCCTTCTACCTGGCAGAAATAGTACACCTGAGATCACTAGTCATGCTGCCTGGCTCATTGGGGAACAATCAATCCTGCTCTGCCACTTATTAATGTGTGGCCTCAACTTATTTTACATCGTTGGGACTCAGTGGCTTAAAACCATAGTGGTTTATTTCTTAGGTCATATGCCCATTGCAGGTTCCCATTGCTTCACCACATCATCCTCTCTCAGGGCCACAAGCTGGAGGAGCCCCCATTCCACCTCTTGGAACCTTGCCAGTTGTCATGCTAAGGAGAGGAGAACACAGTGGGACATGTGCGGGATTTTAAAAGTTTCCATCTGAAAGTGGTGCATACTATTCCCTGCACATTTTATGACCATGGCAAATAATATGACCACATCTAACTTTAAGGAGAGCAGGAAGGTAAAGTCTTACAAAGAAGTAGCAGCAAGGTCAAATGTACTATCATTCACTTCATATTCCATTTCATTTATTTTAGCTCAGCATTTTTACTGATTAAGATAAATTTACATGTTGATTCTGGTATGAATTTTATCAGCTGCCAGAAATTTCAACTACATGGCATGTCCCTAAAAACTTCTGGTAGCTTGATAGTGACCCCCTGACTGGTGTGTTGTTAAACAGTTTTGAGTCCACTGAGCTGAATTTTCTCCATAAGGTGATCATAAGAAATTCTATCACTTTTTTTTTTCTAAAATCAAGATACATTATTGGTATATTTGGCCTTTGACTTGTCAATATAGGGCCTTTATCAAAAAAGGAAATGAGATGGGTCAGGATGAAGATTCGATATTCTGTAAGTTGGGAATAATAGAAAACAAAAGCCTGGATTACTAGCTTTCTTTTAAACATAGAGGCAATATTATTTTAATCACTTTTGCTGATGTGACAGGGTAATGTATTAGTTGGACTTTTTCATTGAGTATTTGGGGATCTTGCAGATGGTTGAAAAGCTGTCAGTGAAGTACCAGATCAGCTTTCAGAATCTACAGAAAAGACCCATTTCTCTGAGAGTGATAATAGTAATAATAGTTAACACTTGCATGGCGCTTAGTACATGGATGTTTTGGGACCAGGACATGCAAGTCAATATGCTTTTTTCCCAGCGTTAAGCATGTTGCTCCACCTATAAGCTAAGGTGCAGGAAGATTATAGTCTTCCTTTTTAGCCTGGAAAAAATGAAAGGATCTTGTATTGTCTCTGCCATAATATGCACTTTAAAGATTAAAGACTAAGAGAATACTTTAAGAAAGGAAAATTATCTGAAACATGCAGTAACCAGCATCCAGAAAATAAAACCACTTTTAATTATCCTATATTTCAAAGTAATATGAAATACACAAACAAAGGGGTTGCTTGGGCAAAAGGATAATAAACTGAAATGTGATTTTAATTAACTCACAACCTTTTTACACTTCATCTTGCTTCATTTGTGTGTGTGTCTTGATGGAAGGGAATGAAGAGCACTATCCACTAGTCCAGGATTCAAGGTAAGAGAAGTTAGTTTCAGGAAAGAATGCAACTCCAGGGCCACAGAAACCACCTGAATGACGACACTAGTACCAGCAGAGGGTGCTGGCGTGGCACAAAATTAAGAATTTTCAAAAGGAAGAGGTCTTAGATTAAAAGACAGCAGGTGTGAGGAAAAATGTAGTAACTGTTTGTATCCACTTGGAGGTCTGAATTCTCTGCTTGCAGATCTGTCTGGTGTTCAGTGATTTCCTGCGATGGCCACATGAATTTTAGGTATCTCTTAAAGCAGAAAAGTGGGACATTTGCTTCTGTGTTTGAACAGCACAGGGAGAAGCCATGCAGTCTGCCTCCTGTTTCCACTGGAGGACTTTTAGCAGCCTCTGGCGTCTGTGACACCTACAGCATTAAGTTCACATGGAGTCCCTACTTTATTATTATTATTTTAAAAACAAAACAAGCTATTTTTGTGTTTACTAAAACAAAATTGGCCCAGATTGTCAATCCAGGGGAATCACAATTTCTTTTTTCATTTAGCCACCTTAAAAAGAAGGTAACAGGTACCTGGGAACCCACAGGTAGTAGAGATTGTGAAAGGTCAGGTGGAGGAGACAAGGCTGGCTGCGCTTTATTTAGCGGAGTGCAGCCTCCCTGGCGGTCGCAGCACCAGTCAGCCCAGCCAGGACGTGTAGAAGAGCCCCCTGAAGTAGGTCACAGCGAATGCTCCTTTTATACGGAGTCCCGTGTTGCGATTCCTTCCGCTAGCAGCGCCTCTGCCAACCTGGGCTTCTGAACTGTTCTTTCGGGCGTTCTGGACTGGGAGTCAATTGACCTACTGGATTCGAGTCCAGACTTTCTGGGCCTCAGTTTCCCCCTAGGTTCAACGACAGGGGTGGACAACCTAACACCGAGGCCTCTTCCCGCCCCGAGACGGCGAGGCCAGACATTCCTTAGTGGCGCGGCAGGCCCCGCGCTCTGGAAAGGGCCGACGAGAAGGAGACAGCTCGGTCAGCACCAAGGACAAGGGCCCGGGGTCCGCCTGGCTGACGCGAGGTCACTTCCAGGCGAGCCCGACTGCTGAGCAAGCGTCGGGCGCAGGGTTCCGTGGCCGGGCGGGAGGGCTGGGGTTGCCGGGAGAAGCGCTGGGGGAAGGGGAGCAGTCCCGGGGGATGAGGCAAGGCCCGGCCCCGCGGCGGTCTTGCAGATTCTGCGCCAAGAGGCCAAGGGTGGCTGCTGCGAGCGCGTCGCCCCTCCCTTGGGGTGCCCTGCCGCCTCCCGCGCCACGCCCAGCCCGGGCCTTGGGGCTCACCGGGTGCCTCTGGCTCTGGAGGCCCCTCAAAGCCGACCCTCCCGCACGCGTGGACCTCTCCAGCCCCTTTCCTGCCCCAGCATCGCCCGGCTCCCTGTACCAGGGCTTCTTCTGGACACACCCGTGACTTCGACTCACTCCTGGGGTACGGGGTCCCGCGTCGCCTTTCTACAACCCCCGCCCCAACTCCCTGCGGCGAAAGAGGCCCCACTCCCCAGTGCTCCCGAGCCGGAGCTGCCGGGCGCCCCGCCCCCCGCTCGCCCCGCCCCACCCCGCCCCGCAGGCCCCGCCCCGCCCCGCAGGCCCCGCCCGCCGTTGCCCGGGGAACCGCGGATCCCGCAGCTGCAGGAGGCGCCCGGCCCCGCGGAGCAGCTCTAGCCGCCGCCGCGGCTCTCGCAGCTCTCGCCGCCACTGCCACCGTCACCGCGTCCTGGCTCCGGCTCCCGCGCCCTCCCGGCCGGCCATGCAGCCCCGCCGCGCCCAGGCGCCCGGTGCGCAGCTGCTGCCCGCGCTGGCCCTGCTGCTGCTGCTGCTCAGCGCGGGGCCCCGAGGCAGCTCCCTGGCCAGCCCGGTACCCGCCGCGCCCCTATCCGCGCCCGGGCCATGCGCCGCGCAGCCCTGCCGGAACGGGGGCGTGTGCACCCCGCGCCCTGAGCCAGACCCGCAGAACCCTGCCCCCGCCGGCGAGCCTGGCTACAGCTGCACCTGCCCCGCCGGGATCTCCGGCGCCTACTGCCAGGTGAGTGTAAGCGGCGGGCGCGGTGTGGGGCGCTGGTCCGGGACCAGCAGTCTCTTCCCGCCGGCCCTGCTGCTGCTGCCGGACAGTGGGCACGCCTGACCCAGGCTTTCCCACTTCGGGAAGGCAATGGATCCAGTCTCTTGGCCCGCGTGGACGCGGACACCGGGCCGACCCTGATTCCCTTACCCACCCTGGTTCCCGGGCGGGGCCAGCGGGGCTCTCGGGGTGTGCCGCTCCGGGGCTCGGCGCTCCTCGCGCGGGGCTCCAGACGCTCCGGTTGGCCACCGAGTGGCGCGCCCCTTCCGGCCGGGCCGAGCCGAGAACCACTCGAGCGGTGTCCGCCTTGGCAGCGCGGAGGAGCCGGCTCCGAGCGTCGCCGGCGAGGTGTTCAATGTCCAGGTGGTCCACGCTTCCCGTCCCGCTGGACCCTGTGTGTGTAAAGGGTGTGCAGTGTGCGAGTCAAGTGATGGTGGGCCCCGTGCCAGGTGGTGGGGCACTTTCTTCTCTTCCTCCACCCTTGTGGACTGTGACAAGGCAGCCAGAGGACGAGGAGGGCAGCTGCCTCTCCTCGGCCTGCGACCAGCCCTCTCTAAGCTTAGGAGCAATGCTGAAACAGTCGGAGGCATTCGAGGGGCCATTGTACGTGGCGCTGGCAGGGCCGCCCTTCCTGCCGTACGCTCCACGGGGCGCACGCTTAGGGCTGGCAGCCTGGACGTGAGCAGGGCACCGGGAAGCCACCAGAAAGCGTGGGGCGGTGCGAGGGATGGGACGATGGGATGTAGCCAGCAGCCGCCCGTGAATTTGGGGTTTCCAAGAGAATTTGGCAGAAAATAATATCTGGGGCTTTTACAAGTACGTTAAAGCTCGGTGAAACCTATTAACATCAATATTTTCAGTAGGCAATTTGGTAGGACTGTGTGTACAGGTAGAAAATCCCCAAACCTCTATTGCAGGGTAGGGCAAATAATGAATTCATCTGAAATGATTACTTTAAACCACATGAATATGGACGACATTTGGGATCAGATACTATCTTTCTTACATTTAGGGTGGAGGAGTGTGTTTCATATAAATTTGATAACAATGATTGAAGAGTTACTTTGAGAATGCTCGAATAGGTTCTTTCAGTGGGGAAAAAGGTTGCCCTTTCAATATGACACGTTTTACATTTTTTAGAGGTAAATGGGATTGAGAAGCTTGACCTTGACGGTCAGATTTTTTCGCATTTATCTAGAATCTTTTTATTTCCTTTAATAGCAAATTAGCAATTTGAATCTATCTTTTCAACATTGTGCTCTTCCTCTTTGTTTACTGGTTTCAATAAGCTTAGTTCCTTGAAGGGAGGTGATGAGGAGGAGGAAGAATTTGTGTGATGTGAGCATCAGGAGTAGGTTTGGGACATGATAGCTTCTTGGAGGAAATGCCTGTTGGAGCCATTCTAACCGTTCGAACAAAATCTTGCTTTTGCAAAAGTGAAAATAACTGCAAATCAAAAACCAGGGAATGGACTCATGCTAATTTTCCCTGTGGATTGATGATTTATATGACTTTTCCTGAAGAAATGAATTGTCTGAGTGTGTCCATTAAACTGCTGTTATATATACATGTCTGAATTTTATCCTTCAAAGAAATAATTGATTTGGACCTAGGGTTTAGTGGGAATGGATGGGAGAAGGTAGGTTAGAGTGCACATCGATTTTCATGAGAAGAAAGACTGGACACTGGGAATTTAACACAACTCTGAGATGGTTTTTGGTGACTCTAAAAATAGATATAAGATATCTTCAAGAAAAAGAGCTCTTTGGTGCTCCCTAAAGATGACTAACAGAGAAACATAAATATTTTGATTTGTCCTAAGCAGTGACTTGGTATATAATATAATTCATTCAGAAGAGTCATGAACTAATACATAACATTGCAGAACCAACTGGTTAAAAACAGATTTGGGTTTCTTTTGTAGCTCCCATTTGACATAGGCTTAGCTATGTGAACACCACCCATCTGAGCAGAAGCAATAGGGCACGCCCTGGCATGCGAGTTGAAAAGAGCGCTGAAGTTACTGTAATCCTCATAGGAAAGCTTAGTGAACTTGGAACTTGATTGGACTTGGTTACCCAGAAAAGCTTACTGAGATGATTCAGGGCCTTATAATCCATAAAAATGGATTCCTGATGATTTTAATTTAATCGTTCATGATCTCGGAGTAAGACTTGAGACTCATTTTTCATGGGAACGGCAAAGAACACAAAAGACAATTTCAAAAGAGAAGTTAAACCTGGGGTGGTGGGGCAGGGAGGGGAGAGAGTGAGAGAGAAACTACATATACTCAATTACAGATAAGGAAAATGGATTTTAGCCACTGCAGACGATGTGGTTGCTGAAATAGAACCTCGTGCTCACTGGATAAATTGAAAATGGAATTTTACCTGGGTGTGAAGAGGATCTTTTAAACAGAGCGTCACTCCTCCTCCTCCAAAGACAACAGTGTCAGCAATGGTAACATTAGAACCTAACCTTGAAGTTTCTTTTTGTGTGTGGAGAAATTTTAAGAAAATCATAAACTACAAATTGGGATTAAAATGGCTGTCTTTAGGCTTTTTTTAAAAAAAGGCTGTCTTTAGCTTTTCTGTGGTTGGCTGATTGAGTTTGCATAAGTCAGTGGGGTCCAGGACATGCTTCTTTTGTCACCTGAGTCACGGGGACTCATAGGATTTGGGAATTGTAGGACGTGTGGGTTTGAAGTCAAGCTGAAGTTAAAACTGCTGGGTCTTATTTCCTAATCTTTAACGATGGTATCTATGGGATCTACCTCATAGGATTCCTCGTGAAGACAGTGATTCTATTCCTTGATGTTTGTTTGCAGCTGACAGCTTTAAAGCCTCACTCTCCCTCTTCCTCTTTTATTCCACATCCAAACAAGCTGATAAGAAAGCCCAGGGGTTCCCTCCTTTGGTGCTGGCGGGAGGCTGAAACCATGCAAACTCCTGCCCTGTGCCATCCCAGCCCCAACCCCAAAGTGCAGCAAAACCCACAAGCCAGTCTCCTTTCCCTGCACTCAGAAGCCATTTAAACCCATTTGGGAGCTGCCTGCTCTCCCCAGAGAGCCCCATTATGTCAGCAGTAAACCTTTTTATATTGTGTGTGTGCGCGCGCGCGCACGTGCGCGTGTGTGCGCCATTTTCAGTCTCAGGGTCCACACCAAATTTTGGGTGGGTGTCCATCCTGTCTCTGTGGGATGTTCAAACTAAGGTTCTGAGAAGGATTAAATTAATTAAGTGCTGTTAAATCACTGAGCACCTGTGACATTTCTATAAATGTCACCTCTTCCCTTTCTTTTTAAACTTTCTGCACATATTTCAAATGCTCATTACCTTAACTAGATAGAACAAGTATCATCATCTCTTTTAGTCAAATGTAGGAAATGAAGCTCATTTTGAATGAGTGACTAATCCAAAGTCACATTTTGATACTGCCCTGAAAGGCCTCTAACATATGCAGACATCTTAAATCATGAGAAATTCAGCTGATCTTAAAACTGTATATGAAAATCTAATTTGTAGATAGATAATGATGATGATGGTAGCTCACCCTCCTTTTAAGCACTTGCCACATGCCAGCACTGTTCCAGCGACTTTGCAGATATAACTTGCTGATCCTTGCAATGTCCTATGAGCTGGGTGCTGTCCCCACCCTTATTTGATAGATGAAGTGCAGAAAAGTGAAGTGACTGTCCCAATGTTGCACTGCTAGTAAGTATGAGAACTGGAATTTGAGCCAGCCAGGCTGGCTTGATATGGCGCTATAGAATCTAAAGAGTGCCTAGATGAAAATCCAGCCCTGGACCTGTCATAGTTACAATAGGGAGCAAGAGCTGTAACCTGCTTGAGTTTTATCGGTAAAAAGGGGATGAAGTAATTTCCGTGTCCAGTCTTGCTCTAAGTGAGCTTGTACAAGTGTGCTCAGCTGGAATAAAAAGGCAGAGAGGTGATAAAGGCACAGATTCTCCTTATGCCACATGTTAACCAGGAACCTTCACCGTAGAGTTAGAATTCTGGGTCCTAGCTGAAGTTATTTTTACCATGGTGCAAGCAAATGGACACTACATAAAAAAATGTTTCCGATAGGTTTGAAAAAACTTCAACTGATTAGAAATGGAGGCTGCTCTTGCTTGTTCTGATTCATTTGGGGAAGCAGGCAGGTATCAGAGGTGGCAGTGACTGGGCCAATTTTTCTTTTGTGGTGAGTGGTACAGAAACTCCTTCTATTGGGCTGTCCATCAAAGAAGGGGCTATTTAAATTTGTATTACTTTGTTTTGTAAAGCTTATTTTATTTTCATAAAATAATTCTTTGCCTAATATTCAAGCAGTCAGATACCTATTTGTGTTTTCACTACATGTTCCCTAAGGATCTTATCCTTCAGGATTATAATAACAATATGTTAATTTCTGCACTTGGAGTAAAAAGGGGACATGTATGGCTGCTTTTCATACAAGTTAATTTTACTTATTAAACTGATTTTATAATCCTTTCTTCTGGTTAACCATGCTAACTTGAAGCAATGGTCTGCTTCAGAGGAACCTATTTTTGATTGAGGTTTGCTAACAAACAGAAACAAAAGAATTCTAGTTCTTTGCACTGCATCGGTCTTTGTTACTGGACTTTACACACACAGACACACCCACACACAAACACACACAAACTCACATTGTAGTATGTACAAAATGTTGAATAGTAGCTGAGATGTAAAGAGACGTTGCTTCTTTCTCTGGCTTTTCTATGAACTTCTTGTGACCTTGGGATAATTATTGAACATCCTTGAACCTCAATGTTCATATCTCTAAAATGGACTAACAATGCTTATCTTATTTTCTTCATAGAAATGATGTAACTCACAAATAAGAATGTAGTAAAGTTCTTTTTAAAAGTGTAAAGAAGTATGCAAGAATGAAGTTTAAAACATTTTGAAAAAAGGTAACATGTTGTGCAAATAAAAGATATGCTAAGCAAAGGATTGTATTTTTCCCCATATAAAATGATTATATTAGTTTATTCAGTGTGTTTGATTGTCTTTCTTCAATGAACAGACACAGCTTTTTCTCTCTACTAGGAAGAATTATGTTATGACATGTTTTGAAAATGGAAATTTAATTGTATTAAGCTTTTTATAAATGTGTACTTTTTATTCTGAAATAAATGATTTCTTAGAAAATTCTCAGTGACTTGAAGTTTTCTTTTGAAATGAAAGAACAAAAATTTGTCAAAATTTTTGTAAGAATTTTAAGAAAAGCAGGAAACTTGATGTTTTCTTGGTGTCATTAAAGCAGAATGATTTGCCTATTTTGTGCATTGCATTCTTGCTGCATTCTTAGGAGGCATCACTCTTCTTGGCTTGGCCACCTCACAAAAACGTATTCCTGTCTTTAGCTTCTTTGCTTAAGCTTCTCATGTGATATGGTACCATCAAAAATGGTTTTGTTTATGTCCTCATTTGATAAGCATCAAACAAGAAAGAAAATCTAGTCTGAAGTTGAAGGGTGTTTGAGTCAGAAAGCTGAATGCCGGGGTTGTATTTTTAGCTATCCTTATCAATTCAGTAGGCAGCTGTGGTCAGAGCTGCTTAACCCAGAGGCAGTGACTGCAGAATCCTGCCGCCACCAAACAGAAAACTCGACAATGTGGCAAAGCTTTGCAGACAGAATTTCTTTATATTTACCCCTTCCTCTGATTCCCCCACATTAGCGCTCAACCCTGGCAGTGTATTAAACTGATCTGGCAGCTTGAACAAAAATGAGTGGGTCCTATGGTTCCCCTGTCCCCCAGATTCTGATTTAATTGGCCTAGGGTGGGGCCTGGCACTGGTAATTTTTAAATGCTCCCCAGGTGATGTATGAATAGGGTTGAGAAGCTCCTGCTGGACTCATCATCTTCCTTCATAGCCTGCTCAGCATATAGCATGTGGCAGAGAAAAATGACAGTTGCACCTGCTCTTGGTCCCTCCTGCTTGAAGGACAACCAGGTTCACAGCCTGGAAACTCCTGGTCCACACCCTCCTCAAATGGTATAGATTTTGTATCTCAAAGTGAACTTAGAATGGAAGGGGTCCAAGTGTGGGAGTCAGGCCTGGGTTAGAATCTGGCTCTCAGTGTCCTTGGGTCAGTGACTCCTTTCTCTGAGGCTTGGTTTTATCATCTGTGAAAATGGGATCCTGGTGCCAACCTTGAAAGTTGCTGTGGCTTTGAAGTGTCTAGCCCAGTGCCTGGCCCATCAGAGAGACACAGGATAAAAGGTGCTCACTTTTGTTAATTCCTCCTCTGTTCTTCTCACCCAGTAAGTGCAAAGAACAATAAGAAAACAGTGAGGAGAGCATGAGCTGACAATCTACACTGCTAGGGAATCACTACTCGTTTCTTATTTGAACACACAAACCTACCTTCAGTCAAGAATCATGATGTGCATCTTAGAGCAGTTGTCTTTAAGAGGAAGGGCTCTCAGGATCTCTGCTCCCTCCTCCCCCAGTTGCATGGGAACCCAGCACTGGGACTACATGCAGTAGGCTCTACATAATACTGTTGAATAAATGACAGGTGTAGTGGGGTGCAGCTGTGGGCACCAGAAGGGCCCTGGGCCTTGTGGGGTAGATCCAGGGCATGTGAGGAGGGACTGTGTTCAGGAGGAAAGCACGTGAAGACATTTAATCTGTTTAATCATTTCCCCTTGTGCCAGGTCTGTCCTGGGAAGTGCAGAATATTTTTCAATAAATCCTTTGCAGTAGCCCTAGCTTTTGATATTTCTAATAAAGCTTTCTTTTAACAATACTTTTCTGTGGCCAAGTGCTGTGGGTCATGCCTATAATCCCAGCACTTTAGGAGACTGAGGCAGGTGGATCACCTGAGGTCAGGAGTTCGAGACCAGCCTGGCCAACATGGTGAAACCACATTTCTACGAAAAATACAAAAATAAAATAAAATAAAATAAAATAAAATAAAATGAAAATTAGCCAGCCGTGGTGGCGCATGCTTGTAGTCTCAACTACTTGAGAGGCTGAGGCAGGAGAATCACTTGAACTCTGAAGGCGGAGGTTGCAGTGAGCCAAGATCGCATCACTGCACTCCAGCCTGGGCTGAAGCGAGGCTCTGTCTCGGGGGGAAGAAAAAAACAAAACAAAAAAAACACCTTTTCTGATGAACTAAATCAAGGGTGGCCAAAGCACAGTCCTCATCCCCATTCTTTCTACCAACTAAGAATGGTTTTAACATTTTTAAGTGGTTGAATAAAAATCAAAACTAAACTAATATCTGGGCCGGGTACGGCGGCTTACACCTGTAATCCCAGCGCTTTGGGAGGCCAAGGTGGGAGGATCGCTGGAGTCCAGGAGTTCAAGAGTAGCCTGGGCAACATAGTGAAACCTTGCCTGTATATAAAAAAAGTCTCATATTGCATGAAAGTTATATGAAATCCAGATTTCAGTGTCCAAGGATGAAGTTGTTTTGAACACAGCCACACGCGTTTGTGTAAGTGTTGTCTGTGGCTGCTTACATGTTCCAGTGGTAGAGGGGAGGCGTTGCAAGAGGCAGCATGGCTCATAAAGCTGAAAATATTTATTTATTTATTGAGATGGAATCTCACTGTGTCACCCAGGCCGGAGTGCAGTGGTGTGATCTCGGCTCACTGCTGCCTCCGCCTCTCAGGTTCAAGCAATTCCTATACCTCAGCCTCCCGAGTAGCTGAAGTTACAGGTGTGTGCCACCACATTTGGCTAATTTTTTTAATTTTTTTTTGTATTTTTACTAGAGATGAGGTTTTGCCATGTTGGCCAGGCTAGTCTTGAACTCCTGTGCTCAAGTGATGCACCCATCTCGGCCTCCCAGTGTGTTGGAATGACAGGTGTGAGCCACTGTGCCCGGCCCCAAAATATTTATTATAAGGCCCTTGATAAAGGAAGAAGTTGGCTGACCCTCTCCTAAGTATTTCTGTAAACATTGGTGGAAAGAGTTTATTTTTTCATTTTTATTTATTTGACTTAGCCCAAAGCTCCTCTCCCTTCTCCCTTTTCCTCTTCCTCTCTTCCATCCCTCTTGATGGCTACCTCTAGCCCAGGCTCTAGGTAGGGCCCTGGGACTGACAGAAAGAGTACAGTCATTGTCTTCAAATTGCTTACATCTCTAGAGTCTTCCTGGATGGATCTGAACTTTTCCTTTTATATCAGCCCTTGGCCAACATGTCTGGACACCATAGTTATAGTTTATTTCCAGGGAAGTGTGTGAGGCAGGGAAAAGAAAGACTAACTGGAGGGGTTTTGGGTGTGGGTGAGCATCTTGACTGAGTTACTACAGGCTTATTAGCTTTCCTAAACCCTGTTTCCTCAATCGCTGACAGGATGGTTGGAAAGATGAAAGTGAATAATAAGGTCTCTGGCACAGAACAGGCCCTCTATAAACACAAAATGCTATTTTGATAAAAGTGAATATGAGTCCTCATCTTATGGCTAAGGAAACCTACCTGGGGTCCTATAGCTTGGTGACAGAGTTGGGGATCTGAGTCCAGGCATGGTGGCTTCGAGTACGGGGTTATTGCTCTTACGGTACTGCTGTGCCTCAGACTGCTCCATTGTTTTTGACTTTCAAAGGGAGCACCAGAGGGAAAAGGGAACCAGAGGGTTGCGGTTCCATTCTGGCAGTTTTAGTTTCTGTATGGAGGCTTTGGGTTTGTGTAATGTTATTTCTTTCTTAAAGAGAAAAGAAAAGGCATAGGGCTTTTGAAAAACAGGATTTGAGAAATGAAATCACTGTACTTGAAAGAAAGGCGCTTGGAAATAGAAACGTGTCTGCTATCTTTTGCTCATAGTTCCTGACAGCAAGCAGGTCCTTTAGAATTTCAACACTGGTACTTATCTGGTCCTTGTAGTTGATGTAAAGGAGCATTTGTAATTACGTTTTGGGTTTCAGAGGCAGATTAAAACTCCTTTATGGGAGACAGTCTGTGGTGGAAGAAATCACAAGAGAAGAAAAGTATCTAGTCCTTCTTTTCCATGAGACGGCTGAAGCACAGAGTCTGTAGCAGTGGGCTGGTGGAGGCTGAGTGGAGGACGGCTGAATTACCATTACTCCTAGTATCCCACCGCATTGAAGTCAGATTTCTGCAATATGTCATTTGGAGCAAAATCTTGTGGTTAATTTTCAAGCGCAATAGAATGTATTAGGATAGGACAAAAAGTTAAATATGTCCTAGGTATATTACTTTAGAATGGGAAAATGCAGTACAGGAACAATGAAAAGAACACCAAAATCTTTAACTTCAAATTGACTAGCTCTATTGCTTCTCCCACGAAGGATTCCCAGACTCTTTTCATTTTATGACTGTTTTTAAAATTAAGGTATAATTTACATACAGTAGAATTCACTCTTCTTGGCATTCATTTCTATGCATTTTGACATACAGGTGTGTAACACCACCACAATCATCCCTATACATTTCCTCATGCCCCGTTGTAGTAAACCTCTCCCCAGCCCCAGTCCCTGTCAGCCACTGGTCTGATTTCCATCCCTATAGTTTTGCATTTTCTAGAACGTCATACGTGTGCATTTTCCACTGAACATAATGCTTTTGAGATTGATCCATGTGGTTTCATGAATCAATTGCTTGTTTCTTATTATTGCTGAATAGTATCCATTGTATGGCTAGACGACAATTTGTCCTTTCACTAACTGATGACATTTGGTTTGTTTCCAGTGTTTGGTGATTATGAATAAAGTTTCTGTAAGTGTTCACATACAGGTCTTTAAGTGGACATGTTTTCATTTCTCTTGAGTAAATAACTAGGATTTCCTGGGATTGCTGGGTCATGTGGTGTGTGTTAAACTTTAGAAGATGCTGCCGAAGTGTTTTCCAGAAGAGGTGTACCATTGCATTCCCATCAGCAATAAATGAGGGTTCCAGTTGCTTGCATCCTTGTCAGTTCTTGGTATATCATTGGTGACTTAGGTTTTAGCTATTCCAATAAGTGTGCAGTGGTATCACATTGTGGTTTTAATTTGCATTTTTATAATGATTAATGATGTTGAACATCTTTTCATTTGCTATTTGCTATCCATGCCTCTTCTTTGATGAAATGTCTATCCAAACGAGTTCTGAGGTTGTTTTTCCATATTTCCGATTCAAATTCAAATCCCTTACTTGATACGCGATTTGCAAATATTTTTCTCCCTATGTGTGGCTTCTCCTTTTCCTTCTTTTTTCTTTTTTTCTTTTTCTTTCTCTCTTTGTCTTTTCTTTTCTTTTCTTTCTTTCTTTTTTTTTTTTGAGACAGGGTCTCACTCTGTCACCCAGGCTGGAGTGCAGTGGTGCAATCTCGTGATCTCGGTTCCTTGCTACCTCTGCCTGCCAGGCTCAAGCAATCCTCCCACCTCAAACTCCTGAGTAGCTGGGACTACAGGCATGTGCCACCACACTCAACCAATTTTTTTTATTTTTAATAGAGATCGGGTTTCACCATGTTGCCCAGGCTGGTCTCAAATACCTGGGTTCAAGCAATCTGCCCACCTCGGCCTCTCAAAGTGCTAGGACTACATGTGTCAGCCACTGTGCCCAGCCCTTCCTTTTCTTAACAAGGTCTTTCAAAGGACAGATTTTAAAGACCAATGAAGTCTAATTGGTCAATTTTTTTCTTTTATGGTTTGTAGTTTTTGTGTTCTATCTGAGAGATCTTTGCCTAACCCAAGGCCACAAAAATCTCCTCCTGTTTTGTCAAGTATCATTTAAGGTTTGACATTAAGGTCTTTGACCCATTTTAAGATAGTCTCTTTATATGTGGTGCAACGTATGGGTAGTTTTTTTTTTGTGGTTTTTTTTTTTTTTGCTTACGAATGTCTAATAGTTTCAGAAACATTTGTTGAAAAGACTGTCTATCTCCACTGAATTATTTTGGTACCTTTGTTTAAAATCATTTGACCAAACATGTGTGGGTCTATTTCTGGACTCTTTATTTTATTACATTTATGTCTCTTTTTGCCAATTCTGCACTGTCTTGAGACTACTGTAGTTATAGTAAGTCCTAAAATCAGGTTGAGTCCTGTAAATATGTTCACCACCTGCCAAATTATTTTGGCTACTCTAGAGCCTTTGGAACTTGCTTTTTAGAATAGCATAGGTGTGGAGCTAGAGAAATGCAGTTCTCCCAGGCGCATATTGAGATGACGAGAATCCTCCAAAACAGGGTAAAATTTTACACTGAGGTAGAACCAGGATTCTTAACCTGGGATCTGTGGATGGTTTCAAGGGTGTGTGGACACTCACATACTCTTTTTTTTTTTTTTTTTAAATCATCATCATCATCATTATTTTTGGTGACAGGGTCTTACTCTGTTGCCCAGGCTGGAGTGCAGTGACATGATCATGGTTCACTGCAGCCTCAACCTCTATGGCTCAAGTGATCCTCCTGCCTCAGCCTCTTGAGTAGGTGGGATGGTAGTCATGCACCACCATGCTCGGCTAATTTTTAAATAGTTTCGTAGAGGCAAGGTTTCACCATGTTGCCCAGACTGTTCTCGAACTCCTGGGCTCAAGTGATTCTCCCACCTTGACCTCCCAAAGTGCTGGGATTACAGGCATGAGCCACTGTGCCCAGCCCATCGTCATTTATTTATTTATTGCTAACATGAATTCAAACAAGTATGCAGTTTACCAGAACAGAGCAGGAAATCAAGGCATGATTGCCATCATCAAATCTTAATCTTCAGAGAACATTTCCATGATGTTGGCCTGAAGACACTCAGATTCCATCAGTTTTTCCAGGGTTCCATGTTTAAGTATTGCAGCTCCTTTCAAGTTTTCCTGAAGTCATTATTTGGATCTTTCCAATAAGGCTTTTCTCCTACTTGGCAGTATATGAATGCACATTCTTCCCGAACATGCCTCAGCCCCTCTCTACAACTGGTTTGGCCCACATGCCATTGGAGCTGTATCTGTTACCTCCGATGTCCTTGGAACTGGCAAAGAAGGCCAAAATGGTCATGTGATTTTGCTGTTTCATAGTCTGGTTGAACTCCTCAAAGTCCAACATGCTCACCTCCTCATAGCTGGCCATCCGTGGACTGCAGGAGGAGTCTGTGGGTCCAACCATTGTGGGGCGGGACTCACGTGGGGCCCACATACCTTGAGATGCCAAATTTTGTATGTAGATATTCTCCTGGGGAATGACTCAAAAGTTTCAAAAGATTCTTTAAGACCTTCCCTACCTGTAAAAGAACCACTGGAATGGAGGAAGAAGCAGCTGGTTGAATACATGGGACTTCTGAGCATGGACTAAGGCATAGACCAGGAGCTAGCCTGGGACCTCGAAGTACCCCAAAGTAGGATGCTCAGGCACAATACAGATGCACAGTTAAACTGGAATTTCAGATAAACAATGAACATTCTTTTTTGTATAAGTGTGTCCCAAATATTGTACATTATTTATCTGAAATTCGAATTTAAGTGGGAATCTTGTATTTTTCATTAGCTAAATATGGCAACCTTACCCCAAAGGCCTAATTCCTGCTCCAATTCCCAGCTTTTTTCTGAAAAGTTTGTCAATAGCACTTTAAATTCTTGTCAAATAATTATAGAAGGAAAATTTTGCTAATTTTATATATTTCAAATATGAAATCAGCTCATAGTTTTGCATCTTCATGGTCCTTTTAAGGATAACCGTCCAACTGCTAAGGCATTATAATCCCATGGAAATGTGTAAAAGTCCTGTTGGTAACCTTCCCTTCCCTTTCCTCTACCTCTCCTGCCAATCTCATCCCTCTGCATTAATCGCGGTTTCCATTTTGCTGTGTAGTTTTACATTTTCTTCTTGGTATGTATAAGCGTATGTGAAGCCTATGTAAATTCTTTTATATGCATGCAAACTATTTTATATAAAAACTAACTCAACCTATACATAATGTTCTGCGATGTTTTCCTTAATCTATTTTGAGCATCTTACCGTATCTTAAAACAGAAAGCAGACCCATTCTTTTCAATGGTTGACTAGTATTCCGTTGTGTGATTATTTACATATTCAGTCCTTACTAAAGCACATTGTTTCCAGTTTTTAAATAATGTTGCAAAAAATTAGCTGAGCATGGCGGCACACACCTATAATCCCAGCTACTTGGGAAGCTGAGGCGGGAGAATCGCTTGAACCTGGGAGGCAGAG
Organism: Theropithecus gelada; assembly: GCF_003255815.1. Classification (NCBI taxonomy): domain Eukaryota; kingdom Metazoa; phylum Chordata; class Mammalia; order Primates; family Cercopithecidae; genus Theropithecus; species Theropithecus gelada. Next base: position 106,355,192 of record NC_037680.1, on the reverse strand, counting down.
ATTGCAGTAAGCCGCGATCATGCCACTGACTCCGACCTGGATGACAGAGTGAGATGCTGTCTCAAAAAAAAAAAAAAAAAAAAAAAAGTTGCACTGATCCCTGTAACACGCAGACACACACACACACATATATAATGACATATATTTACATACATTAAGCATTCTAATAAATACTGCTAAGTTGCTATCCAAAAAGGTTGGAGAATTTTGCAAATTTACTAACAGCATATGAGAATGTCTACTAGCCCCCATTTTGTGTGTGTGTCAACTGATAGGTAAAACATGATATTTAATTGATTTTCTTTGTGTTAAAAAATTATGAACGTCCCTCGTTCATAATTTTTTAATGAATTGCTGACTTTTTAAATGAATTGCCTGTTCTTATTTTTGTCTAATTTTCTTTTGGGTTGTACTTTTTACCCCCACTGATTTGTAATGGCTCATTGTTAATGAAGGAAATTAAATTAGCCCTTTGTCCTTTGTGTTGTAAATCTCTTTTTTCTGTGTATCATTTTTCATTTGACTTTGCTTATTCTCATTGTCTTGCTCTTCAGAAGCTTACAATCTTTGGTTCTTACTTAGCCAAATTCATCAATGGGGAAGCTGATAAAGTTTAATTAGAAGTCTATGCTTTATCCTGTTACCATGCTGTATAATATGTTGAGAATTAGCAGATTCAAGTCAAGAATTTGCTTTTGAAAAATTCTATTTTGTCCAAGATTTGTATCGATAAGGTTGATTCTATTATCTCTTTAGAATGTACAATTAAAACTGGGCGTAGTGTCTCATGCTTGTAATCCCAAGCACTTTGGGAAGCTGGGACAGGCGGATTGCTTGAGCCTAGGAGTTTGAGATCAGCCTAGGCAACATGGCAAAACCCCATCTCTACTAAAAATACAAAAATTAGCCGGGTTTGGCAGTGCACGCCTATAGTCCCAGCTACTTGGGAGGCTGAGGTGGGAGAATCGCTTGAACCCAGGAGGAGGAGGTTGCAGTGAGCTGAAATCCAGCCATTGCATTCCAGCCTAAGTGACAGAGCAAGAGCTTGTCTCAAAAAAAAAAAAAAAGAAAAAAAGTGCAATTAAATATAACTTCAATTTATGGCTATTTTAAGAAGAGTTGGCATAGATTTTCTAAATCATATTTAAATATTTTTAATTTTTCTTGACTTATTATTGAGGCTCGAACACTGCAACCATTTTATCAAGATTCCTTCTTTGTTTTTTTTTTTAAAAAGAACTACTCAGCACACTTTTAATAACTGTCATGTGTTCCTCAGTATTTTATTAAAATAAGTTAATTTTAATGGCATTATTGGATAATAGAGTATTTCTTAGAAGTTCTTGACGGTGTAATGGTCTGATTTCAAACAATGTTCTTCATCCAGGCTTGAGCAGAAAGACTTGGACTAATATTCAGCAAAATGCAAATTTCCCTTATGCTTTACTCTCCATATTGTATTTTTAGCTCCTTTCCCCTTGAGAACAGCCTTATTTCTCCTGACCAGGAGTTTTTGTGACCCTCTATCTTCACTTTTACTCTTTAAAATTGGCCATTGGTCTTTTTGGTTGTGCAAAACGGAATTCTTTTATTTCTGTAGAAAAACCCCATAATGAGAGAGATAATAGGAAAAACAGAGAAATGAGAACTAATATTAGTGTTTCTATGAGGCCCCAAATAAACCTTCAGCTGGAGAGAAGTGAATTCCATATTATTATTATTTTTCTATTTTACCAAGGGAGAGTAGGATGTGGGAGGGTGGAAATTTTGGAGCTACACACTGACTAAAGGGGAAGTCAGCTTGCTTTTTGTCTCCTAAGGAAAATAAATTGTTATCATAATGTTCAAACTCAACAGTGTGATGCCAAAAACTGATGCTGACACCTTTTTAAAAATCCCAAATCGATTTTATGCAAGGTTTTTCTTGCTTCCCTTGCTTTCAATGGACCCTACAGATGTTTTATATGCTCAGAAGAGCACATAAATGCAAGTAGAGCCTGTGGGAATTTAGGCGAAGTCAAGAGCTTTTTCTCCTAATGTAGATCTTTCCTGGTAGTATGTGAGTATGCTTTTGATTGTTTTCTCCCTTCTCCTGTATATTTGGAAAAATGATTGACTCGCAAATGTTGTCCAGGAAACAGAGACCAGCAGGGTACAAGGCTGTTGACAGAAGCCATTCAGTTGATCTCCTTGCCTCACTTTGCCCTTCCACTTTTTTTTCTTTTATTGTTTTCTTTTAGAGACAGAGTCTCGCTCTGTCACCCAGGCTGGAGTGCAGTGGCAGTGGTGCAGTCACAGCTTACTGCAACCTTAAACTCCCGGGCTCAAGCGATCCTCCCACCTCAGTCTCCCGAGTAGCTGGGACTACAGGCACGTGCCATCACACTTGGCTAATTTATTTTTTATTTTTGTAGAGAAGGGGGTCCTTCTAGATTGCCCAGGCCTCTATGTTGCTGGTCTTGAACTCCTGGTCCCAAGCAGTCCCCCTGCCTTGGCCTCCCAAAGTGTTAGGATTACAGGCGTGAACCAGTGTGCCCAGCCCTGCTCTTCTACTTCTACATGCGTGCCTTGAAACTTCCTTCCTCAGTTGGAGGCAGGTCTTCTTTCCCAGAAAAGGGAGTCTATTTCCTGTTAGGGCTCACCTGTACACCTGCTTCCTTCATGGGTTCTTCTGATGCAGGGCTGCTTGCCCCTTGGTGTAAACTCCTAATGAGAAACCTGGGAAGAAGCATGCTTCCCGGGAGAGTTCTTGTATTCTATTCTTAGGCCTCTGACCACAGTCCTTTAGAAAGACACTTCCTCAAAAAATTAGCCGGGCGCGGTGGCGGGCGCCTGTGGTCCCAGCTACTCTGGAGGCTGAGGCAGGAGAAT